>NW_005871498.1:426171-429645 GCF_000147115.1 Myotis lucifugus
CTCACAAATTCTTGGTTTGCTGGTGGTCCTTCTTGCCTCCCCGCCCCCCCAGAAAACCTCCGACCCCCAGAAAATCCTTCTTTCTGGTCCTAAGATCCGGCTTAGTGTTGTTATGTTTATGATTTTTTGCACTAAACTAGTTACAAAGAAACAGAATTTCCGGAGGATGAGGCCCAGAAATCAGGATTTTAAAAAGATTCCCAGGTGATTCTAATGTGCAGCCAAGTTGAGAACCATTGGCTTAGACCAAAAAGTGTTTTGTTTTTTAAATTAGTCATTAACATTTGGAAATGAGTAGATTTCACATGAAACTCCAGATATTTCGCTTGTCTTAAAAAATGATTACACATGACAACACTAGGCTGTATTCCTGAGTCTCCTGGAGCTCAGTGATATCCCTCTTGGATTGATGGTACATGCCCCAGTCCCCGCCCCTAAACTCATATATTACCACTGCCCCTTCTTGTGGCATTGACTTTTCACAGTTATAGACACACATATAGAATGGGAAAATACTTGTGCTCAATACACAGAGTGAGGACTGCGTGAGACGTGTGTCTGGATGTCTGGAAATCCTTGGCTAAGCTATTGTGACTGGTCTGTGCATTCCCACATTCCATGTGGTCATTTTGTGGATGTTGCTTTAGTATATTGACGACCTTCTTTCACCTCAAGAACCCCCTACACCCCCAAACCCTTTCAAGTCACCATTCACTATTGATCATAATCAGCTAGAGTTCTCCTGGGCTCTCACCCTGGAAGCCCTTCTGGAAGAGAAGACAGTGCTCCCCCACCTGTATGCACACACCTGTGTTATCCATGGTGAGGGGTGGGGGACGCTGAGCAGTGCTGCCTAGTTCTCAGCACGTCTGCCCTTTGCCTGACGGACTGTTGTTATGCATTAGGCTTCAGCTTAGATGCCAGATTCTGAGATAATCTATCCATGACCATCCTGCTCAGAGAAGCCCCTTCCCAGTTGTTCACTCTCACATAGCCTTACTGGCTTAATATTACTTGATATAAGATAAAATTGTTTCTTTTATTATTTTTTAAGAATTCCAGTGAAGGAAGAGACCATATTTGTCTCGCTCCTCATTGTATGCATCCTCCATGCATGGTTTAATGCCTGGTATATGAAGGGTACAATGTTTCCTGGCTTAATAATAACAACCCTAAAATATTGCAAATATGAGAGACTCTTCTGGCAATTATGGGAGACAGTCAAAGAATACTTGTATGTGCCACACCAGCACTGCCAAGGGTGACCCTGAGAGGGGGTGATGAAGGATTGAGAAAAGACAGACAAGAGAAGGAAAGCTGGGTCTCGGCAGGATGCCGCTTCTCTGATGGAGAGACAGTGCCAGCGCCACGGACTACAAGCCTTGTATTTTAGAGCCAGATTCCACGAGGCAAAATAAGGGCATGGTCAAGATGTTTACAGCATTCTCGTGGGTTTCAATCCTACTCAACTACATGCACCTGAACTCTATCAAGCCCACATCATTCAGGCACGTGGGGCCACGTGTTCGGACCATAAGGTCAAGCTTACAACTATAGCTCTTGGCTATCATTGTGCTGGGAGGGCTTTGCCCTCCAAGCTGGGACTTGCACGTGGCCATGAGAGGACAGTGCCCTATCATTAGTCCGAGGCTTGAACCTGTCCAAACACTGTAGCCGCTCTCCACACTTGTGGTTTAGAACTCAACTCTCAGGAACAAAACCCAAACTGAAGTGTCTCTAAGCCAGTTTACTGGTGACAAAATGGTACTCTAGACCTATGTCAGGATCAGAGTTGGGCCCACGGGACCATATTCTTGCCTGGCCTACTTGTCACTGAGGATCTTTTCTACGATAATTAGAAAGGATTGGTGGTCTGTCCAGAGGATTGGGGGTCTTTCCAGACAGAAGATGCCAACTGTGGACACACTAGCTCACTGGTTTTAAATGATCCTTCCCAGCCTGCTCCATTACTCATCCTGGGGTCCCAGCTTTAGGCTCACTTTGTCAATCATGAAGAATGACCCAGGCATTTGAAGACCCACCCACCCCCAGCAGAATTGTTCAATAGTAAGAGATTTCTCTTCCTTGGACTCAGCTTGTGAAAGACAGTACTATCTTACCATATTCTATGCTCTGTATTAGAAAAAAATGGTGAGAAATTTGGGCTGTTGCTTTGTGGTTAATAGATCAAAGAAATGAACCCGTTTCCACTGTCCAAAAATGTCATTTCCTCAATTGAAAATAATCCTGCTTTTCTTTATGTCTGGAGGGGTGGAAATTATAAAATACCCTAATGTTTTATTCCAGTCATTGTCAGACACTATTTCTTTCCTCTTTCCCAAACAATTCAAGATCCTATGTAGGAAGCAACTACATGTTTTCCACCTCAACAGGTACTTCAGGATGTTCTTTTTATCTGCTGCTAGGCACCGATTGTTCACATATGAAATTCTATGAACGGTTGGTGTCCAAAAGAACACCACGCCCCGTGGGTAGGGAAGTGCAGAGTGGCTTTCTGATGTGAGTCTAAAGTGCTACAGGGAGAGACTATGAAAGGACCTGAGGCATCAGAAAAACCTGCTTCTACCAAAGACTTCGAGATTTTTCTGAACAAGCAAAGAATTTTGGAAAACATAGGAGGGAGGCCAGCTCGGGGCTGTGAAAGTGAAAGGTTTGAAACTGCTACTTACAATGGAGGATTCTGTGAAAGATCCCTGGTGTGCAAAGAAGACCCGAGGTAAGAGGGAAGGATTCGGAACCAGTCGTTGCAGGCATCAAGCACAGGAGCCGGTCATCCTCGTGAGCGGAAAGGGAGCTCCACTTGGGCCCCATTATCTCCTTCCTGCCTTTAAGGCCCTTCTTCGTTGATGCCATTCCTTTGGCTCAAAGACAAGCTGGAAAGAAAACAAAACAAAACAAAACAAACAAAAAGCCAGCTTTCTTTTTAGAAAGGACAATTTTTTTTTAAATTAAATGATGACCAGTGTTTTTTCTGTACTTACTAATTTCCACCAGCATTAGTTTACCTATGACAGTTTTGGTTTTTTGGACATAATTATTATACTTCCTCGAAGACAAAAGAATCCTTGCCTTTTAAATTATAACCAAAATCCAGTCCATCTCTAGACTCTGTCTCACCTGTTAGGCTCCCACGATGGAAGCAATGATTCCTTCGGTGGATTCAGTCCTGGAGAGGAGACAGGAAATGTAGGCAACTGTTAGATATGAAGCAACGTGGTATATACACTGTTGGGAACTCAGAGACCGTTTAACATGCCCCTGCTGTCAAAGAGCTTATAGATCAGTGGTTCTCAACCTTGGCTGCACATTAGAATCACCTGGGAATCTTCTTAAAATCCTGATTTCTGGGCCTCACCCTCCAGAAATTCTGTTTCTTTGTTACTAATGTTGTGGCCCACCTCATAACAAAGAAACAGAATTTCCAGAGGATGGAGTCCAGGAAATCAGGATTTT
>NW_005871498.1:429752-514423 GCF_000147115.1 Myotis lucifugus
GATTCCCAGGTGATTCTAACGTGCAGCCAAGGTTGAGAACCACTGTTATAGACTAAGTACAGTCAAAATAAATCAAATTGTAAAACAAGGGGTAACACATGGCTTTATCAGAGGGATAGTAAACATGTCACCTAAACATGAGGACTATGGACATAGCCACATAAACACGGGTACAACTGGCCCTTGAAAAACATGGGCCTCAACTGCACAGGTCCACTTATATGCAGACTTTTCCAATAAATACTGTAAGTGCATCTTCTCTCCATTATGATTTTCTTAATAACATTGTCTTTTGTCTAGTTTATTTGTTTTAAGAATGTAGTATATAATACATATACAAAATGAGTGTTAATTGTTTATGTAATCTGTAAGGCTTCTAGTCACTAGCAGGCTATAAGTAGTTAAGGTGTGGGGAAGGCAAAGTTTCATGTGGATTTTTTACTGTGAGGGAGGTGGTGGTGGTGCCCCTTACCCTGTGTTGTTCAAGGGTCAACTATACTAGGGATCTAGTCACATAAACATAAGTACTATGGACATTTGAGGGAGAGAGAGATTAGGTTTGGAGGGACAAGAAAGGCTACATCAAAAAGAAGAGAGAGATGTACTAGTCATTGGAGTAAGGGGAAGACTTAAGTAAGTTTAAAATACAAGAAAATACAGTCAGGGAATGCCATTCCATGGGTGAGGGGAAGGAGTGAGGGGAGTGCGGAATTAAAGCAGAGAAGCAGTAGATGTGTGCTTTTCTCCAGTGTCCCCAGGAGGCCCTGGGTCTGCCTGCTTATTACCAGCCCCTGAAGTACTTTATTATTTTATTAGTTCCCCACATAAATTATTTATCTGAGAGATTGCTGATCCTGACCTGCTCTGATAAGGAATGTCTTCTATGGGAAATGCTGCTGGAGGGACAGAAGCCTCCTGTGGCTGCCAAAACATTGAAGATCAATTTTAATTCTGTGTGTGTGTGTGTGTATGTGTGTGTGTGTGTGAGAGAGAGAGAGAGAGAGAGAGAGAGAGAGAGAGAGAGGGAGAGAGAGAGAGAGAGGCTTTTGAGAACGGGGGTTGTTCAGATGATGGCTGCCCTTTCTATGAGTTTTCATCAGATCTATAAATTAGATTTCTGGGGGCAACATCAGGGAAGTTGCCTAAGGACACTACTCCTGCTATTGTTTGTTATAAAACAATTCATAATAACTTGGCTGGGAGCAGAACATTAAAAGGTCACCTCATTTTATCTCTAATATGCTTCTTTCAAAAAAAGTCACCTCACAGCCACATTTGGAGAACAATTTGTTAGTGTATTTACCTTCTCCATGTTATTCAGGCTGAGCTTAGCAGTCAGAAAGATCACCACTTTCAGACTATTGCAAAAAGCTTGTAACATCTTTGCACAAATACTTCTGCTTCCCTTACTAATAAGTGCCTCCATTAACTACTCAAATGTTAGTTGGCATTCTATGGGGCTGCCTTGTCAATTGCCAATATCATGCCCCTTTTAAGGAAACATGAGCTCTAACTATTTACAAAGTAGGTAGGTAGCTTGATAGAGGAAAATTAGAAATTAAATAAAATGGAGAGGAGGCTTTGATTCACTTTACAAAATATTCTGTATGCATCTGGCATGTTTTCTTTGAGCCTTTCAAATTTTGATTCCACTTACAAAATTAGACACAAGTTACCTCCTACCAGAGATATCACACAGACATTACTGACCTAATAGCAACTTTGTCCTATGGGAAGAACAGTTAATGTCAACACAGGTGCAGCATTTGACCCTATCAGATACCCTGGAGTCTTCAGTGCCCCAGCGTTTATATGTTTGGCATTATGTCTGGAATATTCTAAAGAGACCTCTCAATTGCAGGACACCTCACAAACTTTTGTAGAGTGCCTACTGCATGCTTAGCATGAAAATACCTAATAATGCTTCTGAAGCTGTCATCAGACAGGTGTGACTATTTTTCTGCAATATTCACAAAGATGATGGCAAAGGGTTTAGCTTGGGGGTTTAGTCCATGTGTCTGAGCTTGGATTCTACTGTTTCATAGACCTTCCCCCCTGCAGATTTACTGAGAGGTCTACGGTTGCCTTGCCTCTCTAATTCCAATAGAGACATGAAGTAAAGGTCTAGGCAGAGGCAGCCTTTTCTCCTGGGTACTGCTACCTTGGGCTGAGGGAGCTCATATCCAAGAAGAATCCTAACCACCAGTGATTCCACCTGTGCGTCCCTCAAAGGAAGTCGTGATGAACTTGCTAGCTTGGGTGCTTTTCATTTTTCTCCACATGCGCCTGGAAATCAAAAGTTGTCACTTCATCAGTTAGAATTGGTTTCAACGGACAAATGCACAAAGACGAGTTGATTTTCTTGTGCAAATAGAAGTGCAGAGGTAGACTGCTGAGGAAGAGTGCAGTGGCTCAAAGATGCCAGCAGAGACCAGGTGCCCTGTATTTATGCTCAGCCACCTCAGTGACCAACTGTCACCCTCATGGTCCCAAGCCTCCGAGCTCCAGTTCCTGTAAGAGATTAGAAAAGCAAAGAGCAAGGGCCGGGGGAGGTGAGACCCAGTTGAATCCACGAGCTTTCCCAGATGTTCCATCCAGTGACTTCCATTTACATCTCCCTGGCAGGAGCTGTTCCATTCAGCACCCCTATGTGCAAGGAGGGGCTGGGAAACGCCTGGGCTTGCTGCCACCCTAAACAAAGTCAGAGTTGAATTATTAAGGAAAAGGAGAGAAGGGGTATCGGGTAGATATCAGCCACAGAGAGCAAGGATCTTTTTCTTTCTGTATACCCAAAGTACAACCTGAAAATTAATATATATTACATAGGCTTCAAATGAGAAATAATTACATTTGTTATAAGGACAACTAGAAGCTTCTATTCCCTTGTTTTTCCTCTGCTGGCCTTGCAGATTTCTTACAGTTGGTATTTACTATGGCCAAATCTAATTCATTCATTTATGAAGCTATCTCAGGCACCAGCAGAAGTCATAAACTATTCATCTCTGCAATGTTTATATTTGAGAAGGTCACAGTATTGAGTGTGTCTATACCCCAAGGCTGCCCTCTCTCTGTTTGAGCCTCTTGTGGCCCAGGCCTGCTATTTTTCTTTAAACAGTGAAATGAGATGTACACAGCTCAAAATACAATTGTGTTTTCCCACAAGCTCCAGAGAAATCCCGGTAAAATAGGTTTGGGCCTTCTCTGACTCCTGGTTTTTCCTCCCTTCCTTCTCACTCTCCCTCTGCTTTTGGCCACAAGCAAGTGTCTAGTGATTAGAACAGCTTTACTTTTTTTCATCATTTTTTCCCTCTAAGGATATCTCTGGAGTCTTAACCTCAAAATGCAGAAGAGGGAAGATTTCAGCTCCTCAATCTTTGTTTCTTTTTTAATATATTTTAATTGATTTCAGAGAGGAAGGGAGAGGGAGAGAGAGATAGAAACATCAATGATGAAACAGAATCATAGATCCGCTGCCTCTTGCACGCCCCCTACTGGGGATCCAGCCCACAACCTGGGCATGTGCCCCAACTGGGAATCGAATCGTGAACTCCTGGTTCATAGGTCAACATTTAACCACTGAGCCACACCTGCTGGATATCAGCTCCTCAATCTTTTATTCTGAAACTCTAAATAAAAAGGGAGATTAAAGGAGAAACATGCAGCTCCTTGAGGAGGAGTGGGCTGGGATCCCCTCTTTAACCATAACCCTTTGCTTCTCTGCTCTTTGAAATTATTTGGCAGCTGAGAGAAGTGTGGGGTCCAGGGCATTGATGTTGGCACAGATGACTTTGGCGTTGAGATTGTCTAGTAAGAGAGCTAAATAATGGTTATTTTTTCTATAGTATTTTAACATAACTTTGATGAATACAATTGAACCTATTTTTTAAAATATATTTTTATTGATTTCAGAGAGGAAGGGAGAGGGAGACAGGATATAAACATCAATGATGAGAGTGAATCATTGATCGGTTGCCTCCTGCATGCCCCACACTGGGGATCAAGCCCGCTATCTCGGCTGGAATCAAACCTGGGACCCTTCAGTTGCAGAAAGATGCTCTATCCACTGAACCAAACTGGCTAAGGCTGAACCTATTTTTACATGAGGAGAGTAAAGTTCATCAAAGTTAAATGACTAACCAAGTACCGAAAGCCAGGGTCACCTCTGATAATTACCACTTGGACAACTTCTAGTTTCCTAAAGCAGAAACTAGTTTCTCCCACTTTTCACCCCAAGCCCACCACCCCTTCAAGCATCACCTTTCCCCAGAAGGCTTGGTTTTGTTTAAAGTCTGCCCCTCCTCACTCCCACGGCTTCCCTCTCCTCTGTGGCCACCTAGCTCTTGGTCATCCCTGCTCTCTCTCCCTAGGACCTCCACTTGCTGGTTGGCTGCCAGATTCCTGGGATCAATTCTCTCTCCCCATGATGCTGCTATCACTTGCAGGCCTCCAAGTCTCCAAGGAGGTGGTCTGGGAGGCTCCTCTCCTCTCCATTGCGCAAAGGCCCTCATACCACCCAACACCATTAAAGCTCTGCTCTGAAACAAGCCTTTTATTGAAAGCTAATGGGGATGATGTCAGGGAAATATCAGACATTCTGCCTAGTAAAGTTCTAGAACCACCTCCACTGCCAGGGGGGCCACTGCTCCACTCCTTGTCTCCATCTGTAGAACCCACAGCCAATCCTCACTCAGTCTAGCTCATTCTTCCTCTATCCACAAGGAAAGGACCAATCAGAACTCTACCTCAGAGGAAACCTACCCCCTCACTATCTCCAATCAGAACATGTCTGAACCACCTCTCCAGCCTCAAGGAGAATACACTTTAACTTTACTATGTAGTTTTATACAGTTGACTTAACTTCTGCAAAACTGTGCCTTTTATGATAAAAAAAAAGAGCATTAAAGTGTGTTCCTAAACAAAAGAATAATTTTTCCCCTGAGGTAAATTCTTCTGTGACTCCCCTGGAATGAGAAAGGCAAAGTATCTATATTTAGTCCCTTATTTAATAGTGAGTTTCCCTTCACTGCATCTGCCTGGGAGCAGAGAGTGAGCATTCAGAGGCCCAGATTCCAATGCAAGTGCTGTCAGGAGCTGTATGGTTGGGGGACAAAGGCTCCTATTTCTCTGGCTCTTAGTTTCCATGAATGGAAAGTGGGGGGTAGGACTAAACGAGCTCTCTAAGAATTCTAGCGTTAAAATTCAAAAATTTCATTCCAAACTCGGCCATAATTGAGAACTATAAAAAAAAATCCAAATTCACATGTCTCAAAGAATATTCCTGGCTTGGGAATAAGGCTACATTTGCCTATGATTCCCCTCGGGCAGAAGGGCAGAATTAGAGGGTTTGAACTCAATTGAACACAAAGCTATTTCAGCAAGTGCGGGTTCCAGCTGAGAAGCCCAGCAAGCAGGCTTCTGCTAGCCTCCGCTGACCCCGTGCAGAGCTGCCTCTCCTCCCTGGGGTGATGTTGGAAAGCGGATGCCTTGCAGGCAGCACAAGGAATTTTATTATTATTGGTTTTTCAATTTGTTCACATTTTGCTGTCATTTGCCTTAGTGGCTGTGGATCTCTGCATTAAGATTTCGATTCCATTCCCCCCGGGCTCTTGTGTTTTATGGAGATCGCTAGTATTTGCTGTCTTTATTGAAGTTGGTGTTCAGCCCCTGGCTGCTGTGTTGAGCATAATCAAATGTCATTTATGAAGCCCTCCTGCCACAGGAGGACGGAGGGAGACTCTGTGGCCTGTGCCTGAGCGACTCGAGGAGACAGGCAGCCTCAGAAGCACACTTCCAGGTGCTGAGAAAACGCATGATGGAGGCTTGATTACTTCTGACCCTGGCTTGCTGGTGGTGAGGTACAGGTCACTTACGTCTGCTCCAATGAGTTTCGACTAGATGGGAGAGTCAGGTGCCGACTGAGCCATAGTCCTCTGCCTGCAATGAGCAGAACACGGGAGGCAACACGCAGAAAGAGCAATGGACTGGGGTTCTGGACAGGGTTCTAATCCTGGCTCAGCCATTCTTTCACTGCGTGACCTCCACAAAGTCATTCTAGGGCTGGGCTTACTCGTCTAAGGAGCTAAGATTTGATGAAATAATCACTAAAGATCCTTTTACTCTGAATTGTTCTTTATTACTTTGGTGTAGCGTTTTGCCCCGGCTGACTTTTGTATGCTCCGTTATTAACAGATGTCCATTCCCTCCTTTCTGAATCTCACTTTCTAATCATGTTATCACAAACTCTGTGGTTCCAGTATTTAATCTTGAAATGACCGCTACCCACTTAATAGCTTTTTGTCAAACTCTTTTCCTCTGGCTGCTGACAGTACCGCCCCATTCCTCCCCACCACACTAAATGTTTTAACTAAGATCAATAATGGCTTCCATATTGCAAAATCCAATAGACGTATTTTAATTCCTGTCCTTCCCTGCTATCCCAACAAAATCTAAAGCAGTTGGCCACCCATTCTTTCTTGATCTATTGATTTTGATAATGTCAGATGCTCCTGGCTTTCTTCTCACCTCACCAGCTCCTCCTCCTCCTCCTCTATGCTACTTCTGAATGACAAGTATATGCCACTAATTTCCAGATTTTTATCTGCAGTTCATACTTCTGAGTTCCAGATCCACCTATACAACTGTCTATTTAGCATCTCTGTAAGATATCCCACAGACTCCTCAAATTCTGTGTCTTGAACAGAAGTCCTTATCTTCCTCCCATCCTAACCCAGAGTTCCTTTATCAGTAAATGGATTATCTGTTCATTGTGCCCATGTCAAATACCTTTTCTTTCCCCCATCCAATTCAGTTCCAAGTCCTTTTGTTTGTACCTCCACAATATATCCCAAATCAACCCTCTACTTTCTCTCTCAATTACCATCCCTGGTTGAAAGCACATTTCTTTCAGATTGCCATAAAAGTGTCTCTTCTAGGCTTATTCCCAGTCCTAAATCATCCTCTTTGCAGCAATTAGTGTAATCATTTCTCAGCACAAATCTGATCCCCTCACTCTCCGCTTTCAAGTCCTCTAATAGGATCCTGTTGCCCTAAGGATTAAAGTCCAAACATTCTACCTGGCTTCCAAGGCATTTATGGCTAATCTCCTTCGGGACACTGGCTCAGGTCTTCTGTTAATTCTTCAAATTTGCTGTGCTATTTATAGCCTCACAGACTTTGAGGATGATCTTCCCTTTCCCTGTGCCACTCTTCTCACAAATTTTTAACTGGCTACCTTCACCTGCTAGTGACTTTTCCTTAAAAACACTCCAATGTAGCCTGGCCTGTGTGGCTCAGTGGTTCAATTCCCAGTCAGGGCACATGCCCAGGTTACGGGCTTAATCCCCCATATGGGGTATGTAGGAGGCAGCCGATCAATAATTCTCTCTCATCATTGATATTTCTATTTCTCCCTCCCTCTCTGAAATATATATACACATATATAACACTCCAATCTAAATCAGATAGTTTTTTTAAAATATGCTTTTATTTAAAAACCAAACTGAATCTATGTTTGCAATTTTAAGTAAACATAGGATATTGTCTTTCCTAGAAATAACCAGAAAAATTATGAGGTTTACTCTAGTTTGTGTCTATGGGAAGGGAAGAACCTCTACCACTGAACAGGTATAAATAAATAGTGCAAAATAAATATAAGAGTGTTTTTTGATAAAGTCCTATGGGTCCTGCTTATTCACAGCAACAGCCACATCTCTAATGCTATGAGAAAATAACCCTTTTGAAGACTCGTGAAAGAGGCATTTTATGCTTCTGATAGGCTTACCGTATTTGCAGTATATTGGGCTAAATGCAGGAGCAAATAACTCTTCAAAAACGTGTAGCACAAACACAATACAAGCTTATTTCTTGCTGGTTGGGTGAACAGTGGCAATTATTTAAGGCCTCAGACAAGCGGAGGCTCTGCCATTTTTAAGACCTGGATGTTAGTGTGTAGAGGTATTCACCTTCCCATGTAGAAGAAATGTAGACGATGTCCTGGTGGGAAGTTTTCATGGGCCAAGCTGGGTGTGGCACACATCATTTCCATGTCACATTCTATCAGCTGGACCCCTTCACGCAGGTGTACCTATCAGCAGGAGAGGCTGGTGTCACACTGTCTGTCCAGAAATAAGAGGAAAGCATGGGCCTCAGTGAGAATTAGCAGTTTCTGCTGCGTGGTGCCTTATAGAACAGTAATTATAGGTTATAGCGATGCACATCAGCCTATGGCTATAAAGGAGATTACATTACTATTTATGTCCAAATTGGCCAAGACTTTTATCAACTGATTGACTACAGATCCTCAATGTCCCTATAAAAGCTTATGTAGATTTTTTTGTGGGACTGTCAGCAAAATTTGTAATGAGCTCAGAAATAATTATATTTTTATCAGTTATCCTATTCAGAATTCCTCATAGCAACAACAAAAATGATAGCAAACCCATATTAGCAAACAGAAAATCCTTGCTAAGGACTTTCTACATGCTAGTCACTCCTCTACGAACTTTACATGTATCTGCTTACTAAATCTTCAAATATTAGACCCATTTACCAGGTGAGAAAATCAAAGCACAGAGAGATCGAGTAACTTGCAATGTTTCAGAGCAAGTGAATGGCAGAACAGGATACAAATTCACTGTCTGGCTCCAGAGCCTTCCTGCTACATCTCTATACTCTACCCTGCCATGCCTCTATTGCCTGTCTGTGATAAGGGTACTATCTTCATTTGCTTCAGCTGCCATCCTATATAATAAAAGGGTAATATGCAAATTGACCCTAACAGCAGAACGACTGGGAATGACTGGTCACTATGACACACACTGACCACCAGGGGGCAGACGCTCAATGAAGGAGCTGCCCCCTGGTGGTCAGTGCGCTCCCACAGGGGGAGCTCTGCTCAGCCACAAGCCAGGCTGACAGTGGCCACGCTAAGGGTGTCCGACTGCAGATTAGGCCTGCTCCCTGCTGGCAAGTGGACATACCCTGAGGGCTCCCGGCTGCCAGAGGGATGTCTGACTGCCAGCTTAGGCCCGATCCCCCGAGGAGCGGGCCTAAGCCAGCAGGTGGACATCCCCCGAGGGGTCCCAGACTGCAAAAGAGCATAGGCCGAGCTGCGGGATCCCCCCCGAGTGCACAAATTTTTGTGCACCAGGCCTCTAGTCTATAATAATAAAAGCGTAATATGCTAATTGCACCAGAAAGCCAAATGACCTTCCAGACATCATTCCGGACGTCCTTCCTGACGAGCTGTGGTGGCAGGGGCCGAGGCAAAGGCGGTTAGGGGCAATCAGGCAAGCAGGGAGCAATTAGGGGCAATCAGGCAGGCAAGTGAGTGGTTAGGGGTGATCAGGCAGGCAGAGGGGTTAGGGGTGATCAGACAGTCAGGCAGAGAGGTTAGGGGTGATCAGGCAGGCAAGCAGTCCAGTGATTAGGAATCAGCAGTCCTGGATTGTGAGAGGGATATCCGACTGCCGGTTTAGGCCCAGGATCAGGCCTAAACTGGCAGTTGGACATCCCCCAAGGGGTCCCGGATTGCAAGAGGGGCAGGCCAGGCTGAGGTACTCTTCCCCTCTCCCTGTGCATGAATTTCATGCACCAGGCCTCTAGCAATAAAATAACTTAGATAGGGTGGCTTAAACAACAGATATTTATTTTCTCACAGTTCTAGAAGCTAGAAAGTCCAAGATCAAGGTTCCAACAGGGTTCCATTCCTGATAAGAGTTCTCTTCCTGGCTTGTATGTGGCCACCTTCTTGCTGTCTTCACATGGAGGAGGGAGAGGAAGAGAGCATTCCCTGGTATTGCTTCCTCTCCTATGAGGACACCAGGTCTATTAGATCAGGGCTACACCCTTGTGACCTCAGTTAGCCTTAATCACCTCCTTAAAGACCTATCTCCATTACAGTCACAGGGAGGTTACAGCTTCAACTTATGAATTTAAGGGTCACATCCACTCCATAGTACAAACTCTTTTCTGGCACTTCCCAAGCCATAAATCCTAAAGGTGCCAGAACTCCAAAAATTAAAAAATAGCCCCTCTCCTAAATTCCATCTTCTCCTTTAGCACCTCGATTCTATGCAACAAAGCTCATGTGCAGATTTCACAAAGCTTCCTCAGAAAACTGGTCCTGTAGCTCTCTCTGTCTGGAATATCAGTTCCAGCTCCTCATCTCAGTCTAAAATAGTGAGCTTGCACCCACCTTTTGTTCTCATTCACTCCTGTCTTTCCCCAGGGGCAAAATTCCTCTCTTTTATTCCCCAAATAGAGTCTCCATCCCTACCCCATAAACGTTAGCTCATGCAAAGGGGCCGGGAGAGAGATTGCCAGTTTATCACAGTCTGAGTTTCACTGTGGCTAGGCTGGCACAAGGCATTCTGGGGTATACCCCCCTCCTTCTGTGTACAGCCAAATTGACCTGTAGAAGTGGGCGGAGCTGGGTACACAGCTTGTCAGTTGTCCCTTTGCTGCAAATCAAGCAGTGTTGGTCCCTTCCAGAGGAAAGGGGGATTTGCTAACGGGTGACCCAAAACAGGAAGAGACAGAATCTCTGGGGCCGTCAGATGAAGCTGTCATGATGCAGACGGCTTCTGGGAAGATATTGCGTGTTAGCTAGGCCACTGGCCATTATGTATGACAGCTGCATGTCCTGAATTTTCTAAGTCAGTTCAATTCCAAATATTCTATCACCTTGTCAGACCACGTATTCCAATTTTACATTTGGAAAATGTGGCCACCAAATCTTTAAGACTCTAGATCAGCATATTAATTCAGGTGATAGAACCAACCTTCATAATACTGATGGATATGCTTTGGCAAAATAAACCTTAAGGGGCAAAATCAAAGCTAATAAACTAAAGCCATAGAGACCTCTAGAAAGAGGAATGCCATGTCTCTAAAGTCACTGTAAGAGGTTTGCTTGCCCTGAGAGGCATTTGTAAAATCGGACAGAATGGGACCCTCTTCCCAGTAGATGGGAGAGAGGAAGCCCTGAGGGAGGGCAGTCTCAGAGGGTTCAGTGGGCAACCCAAAACTTCTAACCCCACCCTGCCAGGCCAAAGAGGAGGGTCTCAGGGGCTAGTCAGGGCAATTAGCCCTCGACAAAGGTTTCAGGAGGGAAACTGAGGATCCCATTATAACCCAAAGTTGCAGTCACTGAAATCTACCACAGGCCAGAAAGCTGAGCATTGCAATTTAGTATCCATCCCAGAGAGGAGGGATGGGAATAAAGAAACTGGTGTTTACACACTGAAAAAACCTGCCACCATTCCCTGGCTGAACAAAATGGTTCAGCCTGTATAAAAATTATGTTCAGATGTCAATATTCTGCAAAATGCCTCTATACTTGTTTGTGACATCTGGTTTTATTTTACTTTCCTGATTACTATCCATTTTTAAAACTCTAAATCTTCTTTTTCCTTAAAAAGAGGATTTTGTATTTTCCTTCTCCTTGGTCAGAATAGAGAGAGGGCTTGGGTTTCTATTTAAAAAAAGTTAATGGTGTAGCAGTGAGTTTGAGAAACACAGGTGTTTGGGGGATGCAACAGAGCTTAGATAGATCAAGTAAGTATGCATCTGTGTGCACGTCTGTGTGCATATACTAGTATGCGTTTTGCATGCATGTATGGGGGAGGGGCACAGAAGTAGATATGAAAAGGGTTAAGGACATGGGGGGTGTTGATCTCTTCCAGGTCCAGTCTGAAGCTGACTTGATCTGTCAACCCCAATCCCTGAACTACATATTCTGATCACTGAATCACAAAACTCTCAAATCATAATGAAGAGGAGCAATTTACTGAAATTGGCAGTTCTTGAGCATATCTACTTCCCCTTGTCTTTAGGTCAGTGTGGTAGTGGTTACCGCTGGGAAAGGGAGGGGACCAGGAAGATCAATGTTATGTTTTAATCTATGTGTGTCCGGTGTTGGTGGGTGCTAAACCTTCTCTAAGACCCACTGCAGTCTACCCTGAGGACAGGGCCCATTGCAGCAGACACATCTGCCCACAGCCCCTTGCCCTTTCACGTTCCTAGATGCCTCTTCCTCACATTAGCCAATTGTGTCTCCTCTCTTATGGCTAACCTCAGACATGCTTTATGGGAATATTTTTATATTTTAATTTTATTGATCACAGTTGTGGGTTGAATTATGTCACCCCTCAAAAAATATATTTAAGTCCCATCCTCTGTGCCTGTGAATGTGACCTTATTTGAAAATAGGGTTTTTGCCATTTTAATCAAGTTAAAATGAGGTCACACAGGATTCAGTTGGGCTCTAATCCAGTGGCTTGTGTCTATAAAGAAAAGAGAGAGGGGGATTTGGACACACAGACAGAAAAGAAACAGATGGAAGGGGAGCACCAGGTGACAATGGAGACAGAGATTAGAGTGTTGCAGCTACAAGCCAAGGAATGCCAGCAGCCGCCAGCCGCTGGGATGGGCCTGAACAGATTCTCCTGCAAAGCTTCTAGAACAGGGGTGGGCAAACTTTTTGACTCGAGGGCCACAATGGGTTCTTAAACTGGACCGGAGGTCCGTAACAAAAGCATGGATGGAGTGTTTGTGTGAACTAATATAAATTCAAAGTAAACATCATTACATAAAAGGGTACGGTCTTTTTTTTTTTTAGTTTTATTCATTTCAAACGGGCCAGATCCGGCCCAAGGGCCGTAGTTTGCCCACGGCTGTTCTAGAAGGAACCTCTGTCCAGAATGTACCAACACCTTGATTTTAGACTTCTGGCCACAGCAGTCACAGGAAACAGGGTAAAGAGCATGTACCAAAAGCTATGTTTTTTGATTCACTAGTCACTGTGTGTGTGTGTGTGTGTGTGTGTGTGTGTGTGTGTGTGTGTAAAGAATGGCAACCAAGCCCTGACCGGTTTGGCTCAGTGGATGGAGCGTCGGCCTGCAGACTCAAGGGTCCCGGGTTCGATTCTGGTTGGGGGCATGTACGTTGGTTGTGGGCACGTCCCCAGTGGGGAGTGTGCTGGAGGCAGCTGATCGATGTTTCTCTCTCATCGATGTTTCTGACTCTTTATCCCTCTCCCTTCCTCTCTGTAAAAAATCAATAAAATATATTTTTTTTTAAAATGGCAACCAAAAAGATGTCTTAACATTGACAAAATTGAAGGGTATTGATTTCCCTATTAGGCTAGGGTTCAGAGGCTAGATGGCCAGCAGTTAGGACATTGTAGGGGGGGACTCCTGCACTGAAGGGCGGACTACATGACTTCCTCACCTTCAGGAATCCGTGAGTCTCCGAGGCAGAACAGTATCATGCTGAAGAGCAAAGATCTGGAATGAGAAAAACCTGGATAAGCATCCTGGTTTCACTAAATACTAGCTACTTGACCATGAACAAATTTCTTCATGCTAAGAGCCCCAAAGTAATAAAGCTTCTTTAATGAGTCAGCATTCTTAGATGGAAGAAACTGACACCAAATGATAATTTAAGGAGAAGAGAAATTTGTTAGAGGATATTGGGGAGTTTGCAGGAACCACCAGTAAAATCCGCTGCTGCCTCTGATGTCTCTAGAAATATAGTTGCTGCTGTTGCTTCTGCTTAATACTATCTAAAAAGGGGGTTTGCAAAAAAAAAAGAGGAAAAAATAGAGAGAAATAAGTCATGGACAACAGTGTGGTGGAGGGGGATGGGTGGAGGGATACAAGGTGATAGAAAATTTTAATTTAATTTTAAAATTGGGGGGAAAAACCACAAAACCAGAAATAAATAAATAAATAAAAAGGGTTTATTGGGGGTAACTTCTGCTTTTCCTTGTCAGCTGTGAAGTGAACCTGTCTGATTGGTGGAATGTAGGTCATGGGCCTATGCCCCACCTGCAAGAGAGGCTGGGAAAGGAACTATGATAATGGTTGCTATGTGCCAGGCACTTTTCTCTATTTCCATATACTAATTCACTAAATCTTCACACACAAGTCTGTATGTCATCTCCATTTCACTGGTGAGGAAAATGAGGTACAGTAGAGGAGAGTTACTTAGCTAGTACAAGCACACTTCATTTTATTGAGCTTAGCGTTATTGCACTTCATAGTTGTTTTGTGGTTTACAAATTGAAGATAAAACCCTTCACTAGTAAAAAGATTGCAACTTGTTTTGTGGCCATACTTGTTGTTGTTTTTGTGTGTTGATCTGGAACCAACCCCGAGACATCTGAGTTATGCCTGTACATGCAGAACTGGCATTAAACCTCATTATCTGGTTCCAGAGCCCACCATCTTCGGGAATATTTCTCTCTGTTCTTCACCTGCTATTTCCAGCTTCTACAGTGAAGGTCATGGTCCACCTCCAAAAACAACAGAAGGGGATTCAATTCTGAATGACCAACTTAAAAATAAATCAAAGTCCATTACAATTTACAACCTGCCTTACAGAACTGCCCCATGTATTAAAAGAGAATAATGCACATATAATTATTACTATGGTTATGGTGCCAAGTAAGGACTCTGTCAGTGAACATTTTATTTTTATTTTTTTACATATATTTTTATTGATTTCAGAGAGGAAGGGGGAGGGAGAGAGAGATAGAAACATCAATGATGAGAGAGAATCATTGATCAATCGGCTGCTTCCTGTACACCTCCTACTGGGGATTGAGCCCACAACCTGGGCATGTGTCCTTAACTGGAATTGAACCCAGGACCCTTTAGTCCACAGGCCAATGCTCTATCCAATGAGCCAAACCAGCTAGGGCTCAGTGGACACTTTTTATAATAATGATTACTGCTATTACCACATCATTCTTGACTTTGCTCAACCACCTCTTGGCTGCTTCTGCCATTTTTTACTTATTTTATTATAGTTCTGTCACTCACTCACCCTGTGACCCCAGCTAAGTGACTTTACCTTTCTGAGCCTCAGTCTCCTCACCTGTAAAATGGAGTTCAGTTTGGAAAAAGGACAAAAAGTTTGAACTACATGATTTCCAGGGCTCTTCCAGCTTTGACATGTTTTTCCACTCTGATCTTCCAGCCCACAGTGCCCAAGCCTTTCCAGCGGATTTCTGTGATTCACATCATCCGTAACTCACAGTCTCATTCCAGGTTACATGCCGCATTGTATTGTTCTGTAATTGTTTCCTGTTGTTTTATCTCAGACTCTGTTGCCAAAAAAAAAAAATGGCATGTCAGAACACACAGCATTTTTTTTAAATGGATCAATTTTATAAATAAGAGATTAGTTGTAGCAGCTTTTATATGTACACACACACACACACACACACACACACACACAGGCGTGCGTGCGTGCGTGCATGCACACAACCTGATACGATGCTCTGGTGGGCGGTCCAGTGGAGCAGGACCAGCTTAGTTTGCTGTCAGAGATGTATCCTTCATTGCCTCACAAAAAGTCCTGAAGACTTTCTTGAAATAGCAGATTCTTCTCCCCTTTTTCTCCAGGTGTCCTGGGACCTGAGGGGTGTCCGGGATGCAGGTCCTCTGCAGCTTCTTAGAGGCCTGTAGCAGCATTGCCTCCACTTTCCCTCCTCATCCCCCATATTTACCTCCTAGTTCAGTGATGGCGAACCTTTTGAGCTCGGCGTGTCAGCATTTTGAAAAACCCTAACTTAACTCTGGTGCCGTGTCACATATAGAAATTTTTTGATATTTGCAACCATAGCAAAACAAATATTTATATTTTTTATACTTATTTTATATATTTAAATGCCATTTAACAAAGAAAAATCAACCAAAAAAATGAGTTCGCGTGTCACCTCTGACACGCGTGTCATAGGTTCGCCATCACTGTCCTAGTTCATTAACAAGCAAAGGGCCCTTCCGTCTTTGTTCTCAGATGAGATTCTTACAGTTGAGATGTTTTGCTCCCCTTATCTTGTAACTTTTCAATTTTTGGTATTTCCACTTGAACATTCATCCAGCTACACATTCAAAGTATCCTAAACACCATTCTTTACTTTGCTTTAGTTAACGTTCTGCCATGATCATATTCATTATTTTGGTGAATGGCACCACCATACAAATAACTGCCCAGAGCTGAACCCATGATTCCTCCTTCTCTTTCATCTCTACCTACTAATAGTTCAAGTATTTTACAGCCTACCTCTTAAATATCATTTTAAATAGATATGCCCGCCTCTCTTTAACAGCTGCCACTGCTTTATTCTAGATACCATCTGGATTGCAGCAGTAGCCTCCTAACCCATCTCTCAGCCTGGAGTCTGGTCCCTTTCCAACACATTCCCCTCCCTGAAGACAGAGTAAAACTGTCTAAAGTGAAACCTGACCCTTCCACTCACCCCTATTAAAACCTTTCAATAGTTCCCCTTAGTTTTCAAGATAAAGTTCAAACTCCTTAGTTTAGCACATAAAACTCTTTGTGATCTGGTCCCTGAATAACTCTCCAGCCTCTTCCCTCCCTTCCCCCACTCCTCTATCGCACATATCCTTTATTCCAACAACAGTGAACTGAACCCCCCATGTTAATGCGCCCAGGCCAGGGTACACGCATCATACACCCTCTGCATTAAATAAATGCCCCAGTCATCCTGCCATTCTCCAATTTATCCAGTATCCTCACTCCATTTCAAAATGCAGCTTAATGGACAATTTCTTAGGTAGGGTGTCCTAGCTAATCATTTAATTTGATTTACATTTACTTATTTTGTGCTTCTGTAGAAACCCTAGAATAAACTTTTTTCCCTGAAAAAGTGGATGGATGGATAGATGAATGCTTCTTTTTTTTAATTGAAATATATTTGACCATATAACATCAATGATCATTTTACATTAAGATGTAAAATGTTAATTTGATGCATTTGTATATTATAATATGATTGCCATTATAGTGATAACTAGGACCTCTATCACTTTATTTAATTATCTTTTCGTTTTAGTGGTTGGAATTATTGACTCCCAGTCTCTTAGCAAGTTGATATCTACAATACAATTTTTGTGTCTATGTTCACTGTCTGGTGCATTCAATCTCTAGTATTTATTACTCCTAGCAAGTTTGAACCTTTAAACAACTGTCTTACCCCATCTTCTGGTAACCACAATTTTATCTTCTCATCTTACAAATGTGTCCTTTTTTAGATTCAACATATGCGATATCATACAATACCTGTCTTTATCTGTATGACCTATCTCAGCATAACATCCTCAAGGTCATCCACACTGTCACAAATGTCAGGATGTCCTTCTTTATCGTGACTGAATAATATTCCATTGAATGCCTTGACTCATTCATCTTACATCTCCATGACCTAACACGGTCACAGATGCATACTCAATAAGAATTTATAAGAGTTTATTTTACCTGAAAGGTGCTTTTGTGCAATTAATCAAACTCCTAGTCTTCTTTTATGCATTTTTCCCCTTTTATGAATTCTGAACATAACAGTATATGTCATCTACCCTAAGCAGTATCCCGGGCAAGTCTGTATATGGATCTACATTTACATATGCCATGGATTTCCTCTGCTTATTCTCTCATAAAAATACAGAATTGCCAGTGTAAGAGTCAGAGCCCTTAAAGATATTCGAATTCAGTAAGTAACCAACTAATGTGAAACAGTGGAAGCTACCGGCAGGCCCCTCCTAGGACCCCCTCCCATGCATGCCAAGACTCTTGGCTGCCTGGATTTGGGGGATCCAGGCCATGTGGGGACAGCAAAGCCTTTCAATAAAAACACAATATGCCAGCCAGCTGCAAATCCTACCTGCAATTTCTTCTCTTCCTCCTTCGATCCCAGGGAAATATGTCAGTGGACGCTGTCAGGTAAGAGCTAGCCATTGATCTATAGGGCGTGAGGCAAGACAAGAATATTGATATCACAGATCCTCTCTGTATAAGCTGCTCTGAAGCAGGGGAAGTGTCTTGAAAATTCAGGCTTCCTGGGCTAATAAACACCTGAAAGGGTTACAATCACCAGCATGCTCTGCCTCCACACTGGATGTCAGTGCCCTCACAGCCAGCAGAAATTTGGGCCTAGAAATTGGGGTTTATATAATTAAAGCAATTGTCTTCCCTCACCTTGACATTCATTCTTTTCCTGAGTATGTTTTTTCCCCTCAGTGTCCAGTTGAGTGTGAGAGACCCCATCAAATAATAAAATGAAACTTCACTAAGATTTGAAAGACCTGGGTTCTAGCCCCACGTGACTGACTAATACTTCCTTTCCCTCTCTCCTGTGTTGACTTCCTCCTAAGTGCACTGATGATTTACATCAAATCAGAGATTCGTAACCTGAGTCTCGTGGATGGGATTCAGGGTTCTGTTAATCCTAGGAATTAGATACATTTGATTCATACCTACATTTTTCCTAGGAGGAAGGAGCATGCCTTCTGTCAGTTCACAAGTGAGTCCATGCCTCCTCAAATTCATGAAATTGAGGATTGTACTAGAGCTCAGCATTTGTAATTCTTTGGGGCAAAGTATATTTTAACACTGGGAAGCAGCTGAAGTAAGAGGGAGAAGTTGAACTTGACAGTCAGACAGGCTTGGGTTCAAATCCTAGCTCCTCCACTTACTTCCTGTGTACCTTTGGGTGAGTCCTTTACCTCTGGGACTCTGTTTCTATAAAATGGCAATGACAATACCTACTCCACACTGTTGTGAAGATGAAAAGAAACAATGTATATGAAAAAAATGTGTGCTAGCATGTCAGAAATTTTCAAGGAATGCTTACTCAATGTATACTTAAAGAAGCTTAATGTTGAGAGCTACTACTTCATTTTGCACCTAGAAATCTTGCCATATAAACTGATACTTTCTCAGGTGTACTCATGGACATAAGTCTTCAGAGTTGTTTTTTACCTTCACGTGGGTGAGACATGAAGTAGGCCTACATGATGAACAAGTTTCTGCACAAATGGAAATCCATTAGAACTAAGGTCCTCTAAGAAAAGGGCGGGATCTGGGTAATATGAATAAGATTTGATCTAAGCAAAGAGAGAAAGGTTCTTTCTCCTGAGAACTTATTCTGAAACCAGGTCTGCCCCCAAAACCTAGCAATTCCAGGCGATGACTCAGGACCATGAAATGGGGAGTGTGGGGCTGGAGACAGCAGTGGAGAAGACTGAAGCCGACAGGAAGGTGGTTGCCAGCCTGCCTGCACCATGAAAGACCTCCCAGATAAACATTTAGGGTCAGTCCATAACATCCCACCACCACCTCCTGCACTCATGTCACCAAAAGACTGGCTGCTCTATGTCTACATCTCCCCTCAACCCGTGTATCTATTGACACCTTTTCTTCTTCAAAGATGTTTAGCAAACACACATTCAATAAAAAATAAGCTTCTGCTGGCCAGCGTGACTCAGTGGTTGAGCATCAACCTATGAACCAGCAGGTCACAGTTCGATTCCAGGTCAAGGGCACATGCCCGGGTTGCAGGCTCGATCCCCAGTGTGGGGCATGCAGGAGGCAGCCAATCAATGATCCTCTCTCATCATTGATATTTCTATCTCTTTGTCCCTCTCACTTCCTCTCATAAATCAATGAAACAGTTTCTTTAGAAAAAATAAGCTCCTATAACAAGTTAAGGAATATCCATAGATAGATAGATATATCAAAATTATATTAACCTTCAAGGCATTATTCTTCATTTTGAAGAAAAGGAAATAAAGTCCATGAACATAGTAGAGGAGAGAATAGGTTTGAGTCCAGATGTCTTTGACGAAAGCTTTTAAACTAAACCCTGAGCCCTCCAGACAGTGATACATAAAGTATGCCCCTTGTTCTCATGGAGCAATGGAAAACACAGACACGTAAATGGAAAGCTTTGATACAATCCTACATTCTCTCTAGGTTGAAGGCAAACACTGGAGGCTGTAAGAGCAAAGAAGATGTTCAACTAGAAATGGTGGCGGGGGGGGGGAGGTACGTGTGAAATCGGCACTGCTTTTTGAAGAGTTGAATTTTTCAAGGTGGAGAGAAGGCAAGTCATTCGAAACAGAAGAATGCGCTCATGCAAAGTCACAGAGGCAAGAGTGAGATGTCAGGGAACCCAAAAGTATGTTCCTTAGATGTAAATGTCTTTGGCACTGTGGCTTGCAAACACCCTGACTTTTCCCAGCCACCCCCAGAGATGGGACTCTGCCCTTTTGTGACAAATGAACTTGTGATCTGGTGCTCTGAAAAGAAATAAGGGCTTAGGGGACCCCAGAAACGATTTTTTCCCTTTCTTTTCCCTTCTCTGACTCAGACATCCCAATCTTATCACAAAAGGTTACAATTTTCCTGGGAAGAGATTGTGCTGACCTTGGGTTTTCATAACGAGTGTGGTATTTCTGCTTGGCTGCACAGCCTGCTGAAACACTGCTCAAATAACTAGTGAGCAAGACATCCCAAAGGCAAGCAGCTGCAAAATGAGGACCAAGCCGGCCTCGGCCTGTGGTCAGTTCACCTCAAGTGAGGAAGAAAAGGCTACTATTTTCTGAGAAGTCATCAACATTCCGGGGCCTCACTGCATTTGCCAGCTCAGCTCCACCAGCACCACTTTCTCATGCAGTTGCAAACAAGAGCGAGTGCTCACTGCTCAGTTGATAGCCTAAAGGAGGGGTGTATGGAAAAGGAAAAAAAAGAAAACATGTTCTAGGAAGAAGGGTTCAAATTTGCAACCTATTTCATCAGTTAGGTTGAGTAACACTCTCCAAGGCTTCGGTCAAAACAGAGAACTATTTCTCACTGCAATACTGGGGTGTAGTTGTTATAAATGTTTTTATAAGGTTTGATTTCTGGTGGTTTTTAACAAAGATAATGTTTAGACCTAGTCTTTTCTACTTCTAAGAGTTGTAGAAATGAAACCTGACCTTAATATTATTGATTAGATTCGTTCAGGGCTTAAATTGAGAAGCCAAATAAGCCAGATAAGTATTTCCCACTGCATTTTCCTAATTCTGACATTCATGAAAGAGATGGCCCTTCCTTAGCCCATATTTGCTAAATGCATTTACATTTAAAGTTTAATTCCTTGGAGTTAACCAACTTTTAAAAAAAATCTTATAAAGAGGGGGTAAATAAATTACTCCGTAGTATGATTATTTTCTTCGTTTTACTGGTCCCCAACACCATTGATGGCACTTAACAAGGAGTACCTCTTGATATAAAAGGGAATTTTTTTTTATTTTTCACTGATTTATTTTAAAGACAGAGAGGAAGGGAGAGAGAGAGAGAGCATTCATGGGTCAACTCTTATATGTGCCCTGACCAGGAATCAGTTCGCAACCTTGGTGTATCAGGACAACACTCCAACCAACTGAGCAAACCAAACAGGGCAGGAAACATTTTTTAAAGTAATTTTGGAGTTTGGGATATGCCTAAGTGAGGAACCAATCATGAGGAGCATAGAAAAATAGTACCCAACCAATATTAAGCACATCTTATGGCACAGACACTGAGTATAATAAATCTAGATAGAGGATCTCATTTCATCCGCACAGCCATGTGAAGCCAATGAAGAATGGAGCACTCAGCTGCCAGGAGGTAGGATGCTAAGGAGATGACACATGGTACTTTATTCAACAATAGAGGTTCTGCTCTGCTTGGAGTTGTCCAACTCCAGTGTGACTTACAAGGGAGAAAGGGGAAGGGCAATATTACAGAGAGGGAAAAGACAGAGACAAATAGGATGGAAGCATTAAAAATGTTTTAGCTAAGTGTAGTTCATATTTATGCCACATGGTTATATTGTGTAACTGGGGACATTCCAGCTTCACCTGTCATGAGATCTAAGCACTCTGTAGGGTTTCCACCTTGAAATACCCCTTTAAGCAATAGAATGAAATTCAACAGCCCCAAAATAAAATTCACAATGTCTGCATTCAATTAAAAACAAATAGGCACATATGAACCATAGCCCAGGGGGGAAAAACTCAATTAATTACAACAGACCCAGAATTGATAAGTGATAAAATTATTGGATAAAGGTATTAAAATAACTATCATAAATATGCTTCATATATTCAAAAAGGTAATAGACAATTTGGACATAATACATAAATGGAAATTTTTTTAATTCAAAAGAACTTCTGAAGATGAGAAATATAACATCCAAAATGAAAAAGACAGTTGGTGGGATTAATAGCAGAATAAAAGATTAGGAAACTTGAAGAAATTGTTATAGGACTTGGTCTCTGGTTGGGTGGTATGGGGGGCAGCCTAAGGAAGTAGGGGTTGATTCTAGATTGTGGCTAGAAAGTGAAGGCAATTCCAGGATTGGATATCTGAATACTAAATCTATAGGGAGGGCAGATGGACTATAATGAGTAAAGAAGTAGTAGTCCATTTTAGCCACATGTTTAGTTTTTGTGGAAAGCAAATAACTTTGTTTTGTCTGTACTCAGACACAATTACGAAGTGGACCTGTTTTGCTTTTTTTACCATAGTCTCAGAATAGTAACCTTGCCTGAGATTTTTATTTTGTGAGGTTGTTTGCGTCCTATTGGAGAATAACATGACCAAGCTGTGAGTCCCAGGCCAGCTTTCAAATGCCAGGTGATGCTCTTTTTTATTCTTTATCTTTTCTTAGTAAAATACTGGAAACAAACAAACATCTATCAACAGGTAAATGAATAAACAAAATGTGGTGTATCCATATACTTAAATACTACTCAACAATTTAAGAAATGGACTGTTATATGCAACCACGTAGATGAATCTCAGAAGTGAAAGAAACTAGGCACACAAGTCTATCTACTATGTGATTCCAGTTATACAAAATTCTAGAAAAGTCAAAACAATAGCGGCTAAGAGCTGATCACTTAATGGATTCAGGGGGAAGGCAAGTATTGACTGTAAAAGGGAGGAGAGAAATTTGGGGTATGAAAATGGACTATGTCATGATTATGATAGTAGTTATGACTGTAAACATGTCAAATCTCTTCAAATTGTACTCTTAAATTGTGAATTTTATTGTACATAAAGTTTACCTCTATGATTCTTTAAAAATATATATTTACCATCATTGGGGGGTAAAAATGGTTCAGTTCTTAGAAACACACTAGCCAAACTCCTTCTTCTAGAGTCCTTCTGGTTAGTTAACCTGCTCCAAGAGTAGGGAGAAGTTTTATAAAACGGGGGGTGGGGGGGATAAGAATTGATTTCTTAGTGGATTAATTAGGACAATTGGCCACTGGTCAAGGGACACCTGAATAATATCTCTTACTCAGAACTGACCATATCAGTGGCCTTAATATTCCTATTTTCACAACCACAGTGAGCTATGAAGCAATGAGGGTCAGCAAACAGAATACAGGATGTCACTTCCCTTCTCTTGACCTTAGTTAGCTCTTACCCTCTACAAAGGAAGAGGGGTGGACATAAGCAATTCTCAGGGCACTTCTAGCTCAGAAAAGCCTCCTATATGAGTTATACTTGCAAGGCTCAATTTAAGTTAAAATGTGCCCCTGACACCTGGTATGTGCTTGTGTGTGCACGTGCATGTGTTGTTAGTGATATGGACTGGGTTGAATGGATACAGGAGAGGAGTAGCTGCTACAGACCTGGCAGATTGTTTCATCCAGCTAAAACAGCAGCAGCCTGAATCATTTTTTTATTTTTTTACTAAAGGCCCGATGCATGAACTTTGTGCAAAAATTGGCTGCCGGCACAGGCTTCCCTCTGGCACCTGGGACCAGGGCTTTCCTCGAAACCCCTACTTCATCCAGAAGGTCGTCTGGAAGGACATCCAGTCTAATTAGCATATTATGCTTTTATTATTATAGATTTTTTAACATTTAAGGAACCATATTCTTTTTTCTTTTTTCTTTTGAAATATGTTTTTTTCATTGATTTCAGAGAGGAAGGGAGAGATAGAAACATCCATGATGAGAGAGAATCATTAATTGGCTGCCTCCTGCACACCCTCCACCTGGGGTGGGGTGGGGGGTCAAGCCCACAACCCAAACATGTGCCCCCTGCCCGAATCAAACCTGGGACCCTTTAGTCAGCAGGTCGACGCTCTATCCACTGAGCCAAACCAGCCAGGGCAGCCTGAATCATTTTTGAGAATTCTTGAGAGTGTACAATACTTATTAATTTAATAAAAAGTGATCATTGCTTATCATAATGGAAACTACCTAATAAAAACAAGATGGAAATATCCTGAAAGTAATAATTTGGTGTCAGCTCTGATTTTTCTCATATTCACTACTCCAAATTCCACTGTGTTTCTAAAACCAATGCTACCATCTGACGCCACAAGAGGGGCCTCTATCTGGAGCCCCACACTTTAGACTTAGAGGATCTCTTTTTGTCCCACTCTTTCAATTGCTCCACACACCGAGGAGTAAGAAGTCCATGGGTCCGAGAGGGCATGTTAACCCAGAGTGTGTGCCCTCAGCCACATCTATGTAGATAATACTTAGAGTACCTAGCCCATGCCAACCGCCCCCCCCACCCCCGCCCCGCCCCACCCCAGCTTGGAGTTCACTTCCAGAGCCTACGTAAGCCTCTTCCTCATGTTCTTCCTCAGGCCTTCTGTTTACTCACCCCTCAACTTAAGGTGTAGAAGAGGTTAGGTGATGAAGATTGCACAGAGCTTAGATGTGTAGACTAGGATGTTCACATGAATGTTCACGTGATGCAAGTCAAAGACAAGAATGGAAGAAAAAGAGGGAGGAGCACAGGCTGGGAACCAGGCCTTCCCATGCCCCATGCTACCATGTCCAAGAACAGAACTCTGAGGAGTCTAAGAATTCTAAATGTAAACCTGTTCTTGAAATTACTACTTAGATATAATTGTCAATGTAGACATTTAGAACATATTTTATTTTACCGTTTTTTAGTTTCATTTAGAACATTTAAATACATAGACAGACGACATATGAATCCCCATTTGGTAATTTTGCCCTGGGACTTTGCAAATGTTAGTAGCAGACCTATCCAGAACCCACAGACAGTTTGAGAAGTGTTTATTCACAGTAAGGCCACTTACTGACACTATGGTAATTGAGAATTGTCTGAAGGTGGACCATCTCAGCACAATGACGCCCACCCTGTTCTTGGCTGGGAGAATTTAGGCCATGATCTTCAATGCTCTGAGTCCCTCCCACAGATCATTCCACTTAATTTAAAATGAAACTAATAAATGGAAGAATTCTCATTATAAGCTCTGATTGGTGACATATTTAATATACATTGACCTTAATTTGCTACCACAGAGATTAGTTCAAGAGAAAGCTAAGTCTACCATGAAGGGATTAAGGAAAGAGAAGTGTTTTAAATGAGTTAAAAGAAACTAATAAAAGTAATTTTGAGCTGTGCCAGTGAAACTGCTAGCCAGTGAAGGGGGCAAATCAAACAGAAAATAAGCAGATTGGGCGAGCCGGCACGGCCATGGCATACTCAGCCCCAGGGCACCTTATGTGCCTCGCCGGCTCAGCCAGGTTCGATGAGCCTGAGAGGGCGGTGAAGGATTGAGAAAAGACAGACAAGAGAAGAAAGCTGGGTCTGGGTGGAATGCTGTCCTCTCTGATGGAGAACTAGTGACAGCTCCACGAACTACAAGCCGAGTCTTTATTTTATAGCCAGATTCCACTAGGCCAATGGTTCTCAACCTTGGCTTCACATTATAATCACCTGGGAATCTTTTTAAAATCCTGATTTTTGGGCCGCACTCTCTGGAAATTCTGTTTTTTTTGTTACTAATGTTGTGGCCCCACCCCATAACAAAGAAACAGAATTTCCGGAGGATGAGGCCCAGAAATCAGGATTTTAAAAAGATTCCCAGGTGATTCTAATATGCAGCCAAGGTTGAGAACCACTGCTGTAGCCGCTCTTCACAGCAGATAATGAAATGCTTGGAGAACTTACAAGACACATCACCCAGATATAGAAAAAAAATGTAAGGAAAAAATGATAGCAAGTCTATTTAGCTGTGCAAGGCCAGCATTGGTTAGTTTTTAGGCTTTTCACTGAAGGGTGTGTGTGTGTGTAGTATGTATGTGTAGTGCGTGTGTGTATGTGAGTATAGTATCTACGCATGTATATGTGTATGTGTGTGTAGTACATATGTGTAGTGTGTATGTGTATGTGAGTATAGTATCTATGCATGTATATGTGTATATTTGTGTGTGTGCGTGTGTGTGTGTGTATGTGTGTAGGGAGGTGGAGAAGGGAACAGGAGGAGAATAGCTTCTTCTGTTAATACCTGTTATGGAACAAATGGCCTCTGGTCCTCCCTAAAGGGGAAAAGTCCTTATAAATAACTCTCTGTTTTTACAGTAAGTGACATACCAGTTTTCCATTATGGTATTCATAGTTCCATCTAGTTTCCTTACTGAGGGTAAAAATCTCAGAAGACATTCCAAGAACTTCTGGTGACATTAATTGGCTTTCAAAGTCCTGCAAGGGTTAAGAAGGATGTGTGGAACAGCCCTGCTACATTAGAAAGAGTTTAGGATTAACTGTGGGATTGACAGGTGTTCAGAACACCTAGCAATCTTGACATTCTGTTGTCAAAATAGACCTGTTAGAAGGGTATGTGGATTTAAGAGATGTGTCCACATGGTGTCTGCTAATTTCACAGGAGGAATCATTTATATAATCTATAATTGGATTTCCAAAGTACTTAAGTCAAAAGACAAGACCCACTCAGACTCAGCAGACCAGTGCCAGGAGCCTACAGGCTGGAGGTGGGTCGCTGGCTGGGGAAGAGCAGAGAAAACAGGCATAAAGGCTTTAGAGCCGAGAAGTCCCATGTTCCACTGAACTCAAGGAGCATGTAAAAAGCCATGACTTTTCTCATTAAAAACCACTTTAATTTGATGGATATAAGATTCTGTGAAATGATATTAACTCACTGAATTAGAGGGTGTAATACAGTGGGAAAGCACCATGCTGGGGTCAGGAGACAGCCCATCCAGCTGAGCAAGTCACTTCCCTGCCTTATGTCCCACCACCTACTCCCTTAAAACTTCAGATGACAGAGTTGCACCCCGGGAACTGAACAAGACGGGAAATAAGAGGATGTTGATAACAATACATTCCACACCAAGTGTGTCAAAGTAGAAATACCTAAAATGTTCTTAAAGGGTCTCTGATTTCCAGGATAGTGTCAATTTAAAAGATGAGCAATGAAAGCACAGAACATAGAGAAGCAGAGTCATCCATCTGAGTGCTGTCCAAGGGAGAAGGTGCTCTGAAGAGCTAATGGAGGATTTGATCCACCTGGCAGGTATACCCTGTGATGGCTATGTATGGAGACACTTGACACTATTAACCATTTAAACCACATAGATGCTTCCTCATTCTGAGGGTAACCTCAAGAACTCTTCTAATTACAGTTGTCTTCCCCTGTAGCTTGTCTAGAGGGAGAGACTATGTTGGCCAGAGAATGCTAGTGTAGTGTCAGCTTAGTTCTACTTCTCATTGTGCCCTAATAAAAATTATTTCATGCCTTGGTCTCTTGTGAATCAATTCTGACTCTACCACTTACTTTTTAGGTGTGCTGGCATAGCTCACTTTCCCCTAAACCTCTGTTTCCTCGTGTATAAAATGGAAAATACAACCTTTCCATCTTCCTGGAGTTGTTGTTAGGGTTTAGTGATTAAAGCACTTAAAAGTTCTTAGCACAGTGCTAGGCACCTACCTGACTATTAAATGTCAGCTAGGACTATTGTTGTCTTCCTTCTACTTGCTCTTTCTCTCTTCTCTCTGTTTATATCTCCACTCACCTACTATCCACCTCATTTACCAAACCAGCCAGCCAATCACTGAGCAGTCATTTGCCATCTAGCAAAATGTATTTAGAGAGTATGCATGGGGCTGACACCAAAGCTACAGCATAAATAGAAATGGCCCACTCTCTCCTTGGCACTGAACTCCGCCATTCCTTAACATGGCGAAGGACTCACAATAATAGGCCCAAGTGCAATGAACATTATTATTGATGGTGAGTATCAGTCTCCCTGATGAACTCTAGAAAACTGACAAAATTGAATCTCTGAACCTGTAGAGTTGAGGGGTAGTCTCTAGACCAGCCGTGGGCAAACTACAGCCCGCGGGCCGGATCCGGCCCGTTTGAAATGAATAAAACTAAAAAAAAAAAAAAAGACCATACCCTTTTATGTAATGATGTTTACTTTGAATTTATATTAGTTCACACAAACACTCCATCCATGCTTTTGTTCTGGCCCTCCGGTCCAGTTTAAGAACCCATTGTGGCCCTCGAGTCAAAAAGTTTGCCCACCCCTGCTCTAGACTGTGGTGGTTTCACCAGTCTTTTGGGGCATCCTAGAAGCCAGGCCTCCCTGGGTGATCTCCCCCTGCATTTTCTTTGACTATGGTTTCTCTCTTAGAACTTCTACACCATGCGAAATCATTCAAGTTGTTTGCACATAATAGAATCTAAATGACTAGAATATTTTATTTTGCTGCCGCTTGGGCCAGACTGTCCAAATCCCATGTGCAACACTTACCCAGGTCTCATAATACCCTGGATCATTCCCCTTGAGTCCGTTTTCCCTTAGCACTATTGTTATCCCTCCCCACCCAGCTAGCTGGAAACCGTAAAACAGCATATATTCACTTAAAGACATTATGATGACTGAGTTAGAGCATTTGCCTTCCTGAAAAGATATTAACATACTCAAAAGTCCTTGAAGAAAATTGTGTCAGTGGCCACTACCTCTACTCTTGTTCCTAGAATCCCTGAAAGACGGGTAGAAAGGGTTTTCTTTTCACAACTATAAATGGATTTGAAAAAGCCAGAGGAGGAAATGATCTGTTTCTATGGAGAGCCAGGGTGACATGACAGATAATTAGCAGGCCAACCTGTTTCTCTGAGATGGGAAGCTTAGCCATATCAAGGACTTAAAGCCCGAGCCCTTCTAATATCCCCTAGTGAATTCCTTCTCTGCAAACAGCCAGCTCTGACAGTGACTTTCACCTTGAATCCCTCAAAGGCACCTTTCTTTGAAAATCCCTTTGCTGTGATGCGGAATAGCAATAAGTTGGCCATCTTGGCTACAGCTTGCGGAGTATGTTGAGGTGAAAGTGAGCTGAACCCCAGAAGAACTAACCTGTCCAACAGAATAGTGCTTTGAATATGAATGTGCTTCACATACTGTCTTTCTCGATGAGCAATTTCTCATTTTCGCCTTTAAAGCATAGAGCCTGAGAGGGTGGGGGAGTTCCCCGACGCCTGTTTGAGGGGAGAAAAAGTTTAGGTAAAAGTGGGGAAAATGCTTCTCTCCCTGGAGTATTGCACTGAATTATTTTTGTGTTGATGTGCAATGATACTTTGTGTAAGAGGAAAATGGAAAGAGGTGATGTACATGGGCATAATCATTGTAGAAGATGTAGATTAGTTAAAAGCATCAGGTTCTGTTGTGATCAGAGGGAAGTAAGCTGAATTGCAGCATAAAGAGTGTAAGTCAGTTACAAAGAAGGACTCCTTGAAATCAAGGCTTCAATTGCCGTTCCATTATCTCTTTTTGGATCAGAATAACTTTTCAGAGTTGTTTGAACAGTCATACCTAAAACAGAAAATATGTTGCTCATGTAGAAGTTTTCCAGACACATTAAATTACTGGTGATTGAGTTCCTGATATTAGTTGTTTCTGACTCTCCCCTTCCACCGTAGATGCAGGGATGTATGCCCTCGGCCCATCAGTCTTCCACATTTTCTCATTTATCTCCTTGCTTTTTTACTGACTGAGAATTCTTAAAATGTGGAATGGCTTCCCTTAAAGTGCCAGCTTGACAATCGGTTGGTAGTGACTGCCTCTTTTACTGAATCAAGAGAGATTGGCAAGTTAGAGAATGCCAGGACCCATTCCCTGTTGCCTCCTTCACAATGTGTAGAAGGCAGACAGCGGCACCATGAGCACCTGCCTGAGTTGGGAGCCTGTAGGGTAGGTTGGTGGAGTGTGGAGTTCTGGAAGAGCTTCAGGATTCCCCCAGGTTGAAATCTCCCTAAATCACAAATTAGCTTGTGACCTTGGATAAATTATTTAAGCTTTCTGAGTCTTAGTAACCACATCTTTAAAAAAGAGTCATTTTATATCTACAAAAAAAGAGGCATGCAATGAAAGTGCCTATTTGGGGGGCAAAGGAGGGAGAGGGCAGAAACCTGAATAGACATGACTCCAAAGAGGACATACAGATGGCCAACAGATATATGAAAAGATGCTGAGCATTATTAATCATCAGGGAAATGGAAATTAAACCACAATGAGACATGTCCTCACACCTGTCAGAATGGCTATCATAGGAAGTCCGCAAACAAGTGTTGGCGAGGATGTAAAGAAAAGGGAACCCTCATGCACTGTTGGTGGGAATGAAGACTAGTGAAACCACTATAAAAAGCAGTAGGGAGTTTCCTCAAAAAATTAAAAATAAAACTACCCAAAATTCCATTTCTGGGTATTTATTGAAAGAAAATCAAAATACTAAATTCAAAAAGATATGCACTTCTATGTTCATTGCAGCATTGCTTGCAATAGCCAAGCTATGGAAACAACCTAAATGTCCATCATTAGACATTTGGGTAAGAAAATATGTGGTACATATATACAACAAAATATTACCAGCCATAAAAAAGAACAAAATCTCGTCATTTGTGGCAACATTGATAGGCCTAGAGAGTACACTGAGTGAAATAAGCCAGACAGAGAAAAACAAATATCAAATGATTTTACTTATACATGGAATCTAAAAATGAATAAATAAATAAACTAACAAAAACTCATAGATACTGAGAACAAATTGATGGTTGCCAGATGGGAGGGGGTGTTGTATGAAAGGTGAAGGGATTAACAAGTAAAAAATGCCAGTTATAAAAACAGTCACAGGATGTAAAGTACAGCACATGAAATACAGTCCATAATCCTATATAATAAAAGGCTAATATGCAAATTGTCCCTTCAACCCGGAGTTTGTCCGGGAGTTTGACCAGGGGGTGGGGCCAGCCAGCCAACCGCCCACGGCCCCTCCCCTGGTCAGTCCCACCCTTAATCGGCTCCCTCTCCCTTAATCGGGGCGGTCCAGCCAGACCCTACCCATGCACAAATTCGTGCACCAGGCCTCTAGTATTGTAATAACTATGTATGGTATCAGTTGGGTATCTACTGATCACTTTAGTAAGGTTTATAAATGCCTACTCACTATATTGTACACCTGAAAACAATATAATATTGCATGCCAACTATAATTAAAATTATTTAAATTTTTGTTGCTGGTGTTAATCCTCACCTGAGGATATTTTGTCCTTTGATTTTTTTTAGAGAGAGTGGAAGGTTCCAGGGAAAGAGGGAGAAAGAGAGAGAGAAACATCAATTGGTTGCCTCCTACATGTACCCCTGCTGGGGTCAGGGATGAAACCCAGGTACGTGCCCTTGACTGGGAATCAAACCCTAGATCCTTTGGTGTGTAGGCCGATGCTCTAACCACTGAGAAACATAGGCCAGGGCTTTAATTTTTAAGACAGTGCCTATTTTTATTTTTTAAAGTAAATTTTCTTTCCTAATTTTTAATCATAAGCTGAAATCACTTTGTATTTCTCTATATATTCCTAACTTACTCTCTCTGTTGTTATCAAACTGGACTATTCAAAGTCTTTCCTATCTTGCTTTTTAATCTAGAACGTTTCATTCCACAAAATTCCCTCCTGAACCTTTTATTGATCCTACTATCATTTTAATTCTATAATGTCTAAGAAACTATCAAATATTCAATGTTCTTCTTTAAACTTGATAAACACACAATATCCTTTGTAATTCAACTTTTACTCATTTCCCCAGCCTCATCTCATGTGATACATCTCTCAATTTAGGCTTCAGAAATGCTAAATTCTTCATCATTCCAGAAATCACCATTCTACTAGTATATGTCTGTTTTTAGAACAGGTTTCTTTGTCTAAAATGATTGTCCTCCTGGTGGACTCCTACTCATCCTTCAAAATCCTATGGTGGTATTGTCTCCTCTATGTAAAGTGTTCTCTGATGTCCTCTCTGTCTGACCCACCAAAATTCATCACCCATATTTCTACATTAATTCAACAATTTGTGAGTTTGCTATTATTGCTTTTAACATATGTATCATGAATCACTTATTCACATATATGAACTCCTTGAGGGCAGGAACTATGTGGTATGTATTTTGTATGTCCAGACACAGTGGGTGGCATGTAGTTATGAGGTACTCAAAAAAATATTTGAAAACTAAATGTCACATAGAGTTTTAAACACTACTTTGCATTTGATTACATATTCTCTTATTTTGTGGTTATGCATCTCTATCTAGACTTTTCAACAGATTGTAAGCACTTTTGGAGGGAGAAAGAACTTGGTTTACTCTGTGTCTCCTATAGGGCTTGAGCATTTACTAAGTAATCATTTGCCAAGTGGGACAATGCAATAGAGAAGAGGGTGGGAGTGGATTTGCAGCAAGAAGTGAGTGGATTCCAATAGATCACAGTCATGAGACTGACAATAACCTTTCCGAACAGACAAGAAAAGCACATGAGGCTGACCACACACTTGCCCTCCTGAAGAAGAGAGGCTGGGCGTCTTATCTCTCTCTATACAAGGCTAATATGCAAAGTGTCCCTTCCGGAGTTTGACCGGGAAACCAGGATTTTGATTGTTCACTATGACATGCGCTGATCACCAGGGGGTGGTGTGGAATGAAGGAAGGCCCCAGCCGGCAGCCAGAAGGCCCTGATTGGCCCTGATCGCAGGCCAGGCCTAGGGACCCTACCTACCCTTGCATGAATTTCGTGCACTGGGCCTCTAGTTATTAAGATAAAACTCCTGGGTCAAACAAGTATAAGAAAAAGGTCCAAGTTCTAAAATTGAACTCAATGTTTACAAACCTGTCTCTAACTCGCTCCAAAAGACCATTGCATAGCCTGCTATGGAAAGGTGTTTGCCTTTCTGCAATTACACATATTTTGCAAATGCTAATACTTCTATGGTGGAAAAAGAAGGCCAAAGGGAAGAAAAGGAAAACAAATTGGGGTTGGGGGAAAGGAGCTGGTTTGAAGGAATTTTATCTAATTTCATTTTAATTAGATCCTTTTTCTAACTGAGTTTCTAATTTTTCAATTAGCAATTAGCAGCTGCAACTCATTCTGAGCATCACGAGGTGCCAAAGACACTAATTACACCACAGGAGTGGGAGGCTGGAAATGAGAAATAAAATTATCCATGAATGTTATTAGAAGAAAGAAATGATTACTCTCCGTAATAATATACCGATGTGAGCCTAATTAGATTGAAGGATTCAGAGGGAAAAATTGAGGCTTAAAAATGAATTACATTTAGTTGCCTTGAGGTCATAATTTTGCCATAAATATTGCTTTAGCACATCTCACTTGAAAACAGGTTTACAAGCCTGATAATGTTTATGTCAGGTTGTTTGGAAATGACCCACATCTCTAGTACACAATAACCCCAAACATCAATGACTTCTGAAATGCCAATACTCTTCCTATAAAATGCGTGTCTGAGATTTCAAAAATAAACACTCACACCCATGTCCATACATAAACAAAGCAGTAAAAACAATACCCAGGCACTGAGAGATGCCAAAGCAAAGATGCCCCTTTTGGCATTGAAATGGAAAGTTTGTGTGGCTGCAGTTTCCAATCTGTTGGTCCAATTCGTTTCCTTCCGCCTATGACAGGGCCGAGCCTGTAACTGTGTTTTAGGGAAGAAAGCCACAAGTTGATGGCTCCTCCATATCTAGAAGTTGCTAGTTTGAAAAACACTCTACTCAAGAATAGTTTAGTTTTGTATCAACAAAGCAGCCACACAGACCGTCTGTATTCTCAGAGCTAATTGTCTGGCTCTGGACACAGGAAATCAAAACTATGGTATTGATTCCTAATTAGCTGCAGAGAAATCCCCCCAGACTCCTCAAGTAGCTGGCCGTGGCTTTAGTAGACTCCAAAAAAAGCCATCCCTTCCCTTTCTAAGTACCACGCTAGTGATTGGGGCCAGCTTAGCAAACAATCCCACAACCTCTGTGGCTCGTAGGTTGCTTCTTCATAGCACGAGGCAATACTGCCTCCTGTAATTCTCCTTCGGAGAAAGGTCCGAAGCTTTTGCAGGGACGTGGGAAATTCAGTAACTTAAGTATAAGCATCCACTTCACCTTCCAATAAAATTCCTGAAATTCTTACCTTCACCCACTTTTCTCGTTTTCTCCATACAGTTCCTCAATTCTAGTGGCTTTTCCTCTTTCATAGTGGTTTCCAAATGCCTTGACCCCTCTCCTGAACTCTATCCTGACAGTGTTCACCATGGAAGCAGCAATTTTAGCTGAAGTTTACATCAGCACCTTAAAATCAACACTGGCAGTATCCATCACATGTTTATGCTCTTCAGCCACACCCCAAAGTGCCCCTCAACCTCCATTCTAAATGTCTGTCAAGGCCATGGCCATCCTCCCAGGAGCCCTGACTTCAGTCCTTGAAGTCATCTTTGATTTCCCCCATTTCTTCCTTATTCCCAGCTCCTTTCTGAGCATTTCTAGTCTGCAGGCTCCACCTCCGTAATTGGCTTCTTTTCTCATTCCCAATGCCCTGCCATAGGCCATCACTTATTCCTACCATAACTTCCTAACCAATTCTTCTGGAAAAATGCCTCCTACCCTTCTCTCCCAACTTATCTTTCTGCAAAACTGCCTGGATCGTGTTAGTTTCCACCAGAACTAGTTAGTGGTTGCCTCTGCTTTGGGAAAAAAGCTCAGACTCCTAAGCTTTCATGTTCTTTCTCCAACCCATAATTTGAATGTAAAGTTTCCTCTTCTGCTCAGTATTCTATGCTACATCCAAACTAATGCATGGGTTCAATGCCTTACTTGTTCTCTATCTTTTAATTGATATCCTTCATATCTATTTCCAGAAAGTCAAATCCTACTTATTCTGCAAGAAGCAGCTCAAATGGTGAAAATATTCATAATCCTCCTTTGCATGCAGAGAGGGCTTTTAATTTTCAAAGCGAGTCCACACCCACTGAGTTTATTTAAGCCCCACAACAGCTCCAAGGGAGGCAGGAAGGATAGGCATTATTAAGCCTCTTTTCCAGAGGAGGAAACTGAGACGCAGGCAGGGTAGGTGAATTGCCTGTAATCAGTGGTAGACCAGATGCAGACCCCTGACTTTCAGCTGATGCTCTTCCTTTGAGCACTGGCAGTGCTCGGACGGTGCTTGTTTTCGCTTTTCAATCATTGGAATGGAGCCTTGCAGTAAATCAACTGCCCTCCTGACGGAACCTGGAAAAATTGATGAGCTCCCATTCCCTGGCCCGCCTATCTGTCTTTATATATCTCACCGCATTTGCCACTAATTATATTTCTCTTTATAATCAGAGCTCTCCAGTTAAGTAATGCAATTGATCATTCCTGAAAAATATCACTAATTCCAAAAAGGCTCAGAAGCATTTTGTCATACTGTTTTCTTTGTCATTTCTCCACGCCTGATGTTAGAATTATTAAGATGGCACATGCATCAGACGGGGCGGGGGAGAGTGTCTGTATGTGTCAGGGAAGAGAAGGACTTAGGGAAGATATTTGATATTGTATTTTAAGGCAAAAAAGGCAAAAGTTAACTTAAAATACAAAGTAACAGAAGAGACAGAAATCTTTGTTAATCTGAAGCATCTGCAAAGAAGAGAGCAGATGCTACACTTGCTCTGTAAACTAAGCTTGCCTTGCACTTGTTTCTGTCACTGCCAACAGGTTGTGACAACTCTATCAATGAGCAGAAAAGCAGGGTTGGGTGGGATCACGCTGGATAAGGCAGGGAAAAGGTTTCATCTTGGAATTCCCCCACCCTAAGCTACTCTTCTCTTTTGTCTCCTTCAGGACAGTAAAGTCAAAGAACTACCTCCCAAGCTTGCATGGAGGGGGTGGCACAGGGAAGGCATGATTCATGCCACCTCCAGGGGTGGTTAGAATGAGGAGCGATACCAGAGGCTTTCTGTGTGCTTGTTCTGCTGTTACCCTCCAAACACTCATTTGGGCAGAAAATGGAGTAAAGTAGACAAGGGAGAAGCAAGAATAACAATCCTCAGAAATTCTGTGCCCTCATGATTTCTTCTTCTTCCCTTAATGTCTTAGTTTTAGCTTCAAAAGTTGTCTTCTGGATTTTAATGTCCTGGTCTTACTTAGATCTATCAACACTTCTTAATTTATGTGGCTAATTTGGTCTACGTGAGGACTAGGAATCATATCCAATTCAGCAATACAGACACAACATGGAAGAAATTTATATAGATATCATGTATTAAGTACCTACTATGTGTCAGACACCATGCTAGATACAGACCTTATCTCATTTAACCTTATGGCACACAGTTGGATAAATGTTGTTAATCCCATGAACACAGATGAGGAATTTGAAGCTCAGAGTGACTAAGGATCTTGACCAAGTTCCCAGAGCTAAGAAATAATAGATCTAGAGTTCCAACCCAGGTCTGATGGCAAAGCTTATGCCTTCCCATTGGACTGCTCTGCCCACTGACCTTGTCCATTCTCTGGAATAATGGAAAGAGTGTGTCTATAGAGTCATTCAGATCTTGGTTCAAATCCTGATTCTACCACTTATATACTGAAGAATAGTAAGTAATTTCTATCTTTAATGACTATTTGAAGTAGTCTCCAGTGCATTACTGGGTAAAGATGAAGGAAACATTTTTGTGAACACCTTGTCCTACTCCCATGATTCTACCTTATGTGTGAAAGGCAGCAGCACATAATGGAAAACATAAAATTTTACTTTAAAAAAGAAAATTTGGTTTGAATTCCCCTTATGCCACTCAGTCGTTGTGTGATCTTACATAAATCACAAACTCTCTGAATTTTCATTTCCTCGGTAAAATGGGGATTCTAATGTTATAGATATCTTACAAAGTTGTCATGTAAGTCACATCAAATGTAATAATAGATATGAAAATTTTTAAAAATATAAAGCATTATACAAATATCCTATATAATAAAAGCCTAATTGCTAAGTGTCTAACCGGTTGGCTGTTCAACTAAAGCGTAATATACTAATGATATGCTAAGGCCACTCAACCGCTCACTATGACGTGCACTGACCACCAGGGGGTAGACGCTCCGACAGGTAGATTAGCTTGCTGCTAGGGTCTGGCTGATGGGGACTGAGCGAGAAGGACTGGACATGCCCTGGAACCCTTCCTCAGTCCCTCCCCGCTGGCCAACCTCCCACATCCCTCCCCAGCCCTGATTGTGTACTGGTCAGGTCCCTCGGCCTGGCCTGCGCCCTCTCACAATCCAGGACCCCTCAGGGGATGTCGGAGAGCTGGTTTCAGCCCAATCCTGCAGGCCAGACCAAGGGACCCCACTGGTGCACGAATTCGTGCACTGGGCCTCTGTATTAAATATTGTATAGTATCTCATTTAAACATAGATATATGCATATATATGCAGTACATATATGTATTTATGTATTTATATATAATATATACATATGGCACAATATGCTTAAGGTAAATTAACCCTCTGCCTCCTCTACTCACTAGTACTTTTTTTACCCCTATCTATCTTTGTCCAGGTGGGAAAATGCCCAGGAAGCCTCAAGTCAGATCAAGAAGTTAGATCACCAGTTAATGCAAAGAATGACTAAATGGCACTTGGTGTTACTCTGGCTTCTGAGCGGGGTGCAGGAGGAAGAAGTCTTTAATCTTCTGAGTTGTGGGGTAATAGGCAGCAGGAAAAAGCTCTCTGCCTTGGAGTGTGCAGTGATCTTTCAGGATGAAAAGTCGGTCAGAATGCAGGCAGGGTGGTTTGCTAATCAGGAACAGGACATGCGAGTGGCATGCATGTCAGGACAGGGACATTGATTTCTCTTTCTATTCAACATTCTTGAAATCTGGAGAAGCCAACCCCTCCAGCAAGACTATTTCAGCTGCCAGTGGAGAGAGAAGGAGTCCCGAAGGTGGGGAGCTGCCTCTGCTCCTGAAACTTCATTGGATCTGAAAGTCTCCCCCTCCTCCCCCACCCTTTCCCCTCCCTCTTTCCTCTCCTCCTACTGCTGCCAGGTGCCTAAAGGAAGGGATCATGGATGCACATCCTAAGCCACCGTGGATAGACAGGGAAGGCTAAAAGATGGGGAGGCGGGAGGAGTTCCTGAGGCCTCTCCTGTCTTCTCAGTCTCCCCAGGTCCTGGGCCCTGGCGATCCGGGAGCTCACTGAGCTGTCACAACGTCCCGGCCTGGCGCTGGTGGCAGCTGTCCATGGCAGGCCAGACTCAGCATCTCGTGGAGCCTTCCTTGTCTCACAGCCCGCACCCCGAAGCTAACACCCCTTGGTCTCCAGCTGGTCTTGGCCCCCTACTGTTCTCATTTGTGATTTTATTTTGCTCAAATGGGAGGAGTGACTCAGAGCTGGGCTCCCATCCAACTGGTCCAGCACCATCTTTCTCCTCCCCGGGCTGTTCGCTCGCTTGCTCCTCTTCGGGAGGATCCTTGCTGGGTCTGCCTTCCTCCCTCCATCTGGTGCTGCCCGCGCGCTGCGTGGGGCCTGCAGGGCTGGAGCTGCCCGGGCAGGGAGGCCAGCGAACAGCAAAGCCTTCGCCGCAGTGGATGGGAATCCAGACAGCCTGGGTTTCTCCGCCAGTCGGAATCAGAGACACAAAACACCTAGAGAGATTTTAAAACATTCGAGAGAAGAGAAGCAAATGCACAGCATGGGAGAGCTTTGCCCAGCCAGCACTTTTATTAGCAATAAATCTGCTCTAAAAATGTTTGGTAAGAAAAAAAAATTGGTCAAATCACTCTCATGGAAGCCTATTTCTCCCACACTCAGCCATTTTCCTACATCAACTCTTCACTCTTCCAGAGAGAGCCCCCAGCCATGTAACACAACATCCAAACTAAACTCACCGCATTCCCACCCCAGTCCGCTGCAGGACACAGTTCGCTGCAGGCCGGGTCCAGCTGGCTGGCTGCTGTGGCCGGCGGAGCCCACCGGGTTTCCAGTTTTGTGCTGACCCTCGAACTTGTGCTTCTGCTGTAAAAATCACAGACCTCTCCATCTCCAAGCTGAAGGCTGGGGAGAGACGAGTCTCAGGTGCTTCATCTTCCTGGATCCTGAGGATGGGGGTACGTCCCTGAAGGGGCAGGATGCTCTCAGCTCAGCCGCCAGGAAATGACTGCTAACCAGTCAGGAACTGAGCCTTGTGTCTGCTCTCTGTGGCTGGATGGACAGAGGTCAGATGCGTTTGTTTTAGAAGTCTCCCTGCATTACCCTTCAGGTGCTGATCACTAGCTGTGCAACTGAGGAGGTCAGGTCCTTACAAAATAAAGGGGGTATCCAATGGACAAGGCTTGTCACATGTCTCTGAGTGGGCGATGCTTGGCACACGTCTCTCAATGGACGATGCTTGGCACATGTCTCTCAATGGGTGATGCTTGGCACACATCTCTCAATGGATGATGCTTGGCACATGTCTCTCAATGAGCGATGCTTGTCACACATCTCTGAATGCTTGCTACACATCCAGTGCTAATTTTCCAGGACCAAGCTCAGTGCTAATTTTCCAGGACCAAGCTCCTACTAACCTGCTATACCCATTTACTTTTGTGACTCGGTCCATTCACTGAGCCCACATGGTATTTGCACCAAGAAGCCCAACAAGGCCTCCAGAGAAGGTCACGCCATGCACCTCTCAGCATCCCTAGGGAGCTGGGCCGCCACCTTCTCCAGGGGGTTCCGCCTGATTGCTTTGGAAGTTCCAGTCTCGGTGACCACACTCTGCCCTGGTCTGATCCCAAGAGCATGAGCATGTGGCAATCGAGGCTAATGCATGACCCCAAAGAGAGTAATTAATTATGTCACAGCCGATAAATACCGGCACAATTAGTGCTCACTCCTTTGGAAATTACATCTTACCTCAAGACAGCCCTGCTCTCTGACCTTGTCAATACATTGATATGTTACAAATAAGTGGTTTTATTGGGAGTGAGAGGCAAGCTATCTTGAAACTAAATTTGACTAGAATACGCTTCCCAGTAAAGCAGTTTCACTCAGATGCAAAATGATGCTAGAACCCCAAACCACACCATGGTCCTCAGCAGCAGCAGTAGGAACACTGACCCAGTCATGGGCTGAATAATGTTCCTACTGGTGACTCTGAGCAAGAAAAGGGAATCAAGGAGCGAAGGAGGAGGAGATAAAAGAAAGACAAGCCATTATCCAGGAATCTGGGATGATGAGGTGGGGAGAGGACATCAGAGCAGGCAAAGAAAGAAATGGGAAGAGACAGGAAGGGGGACTGGGGGACAGGGTGCAGCCAAGGGCCATTCACTGCACCAGGTGGTCGGTCTCTCTCTCTCTCTCTCTCTCTCTCTCTCTCTCTCTCTCTCTCACCACCACTTTTTATCCACTTAATTAATTCAGTACAAATGGATATGGCACCAACTATAAGCAAGGCTCTCTAGAAATCCTCAGGGATGAGATACAGAGATACATGGTTTCTGATTTTAAATTACATACATTAGTTCCACTGGGGTTAAATTATAGACACAAATACCAATACTACTAGCTGGACATTATGAAGTTTGCCATAAAGCTCTCCGTTAGTTTCAAATAAGACATTCTTGGCCAGGGGTGAGGAATTTCAGAGAGGAGTTGTAATTTGAGCAGCATCTAACTAAATGAATGCACTCTTTCCTGGTGCTAAGGAATTTTTTCTTTCCAGGGATTCATGGTAAGAAGCTAATCTTCATCTCGGAGAAAATTGTGGAACCAAATGACAGATGAGCTGATAATGAAATGTGGAACTGCTTCCAGAGCTTTCTAGGTGTAAAGTTTGCCCACACGATACATCTGCAATCAGGCTGTATTCCCACCTTGTCTTCTACATTTATTTCCGGTCCCTCCTCTTCTCTCCTAAGCGTTTAGCCTCCCCTTCCCCTGCAAGAGCCGTAGCTGCAAGGAAGTCTCTTGGGAACCTGTTAAAATGCAGATGAAAAGGCCCTCACCCCAGCTAATGGAAGCGGGAGCACAACCTGAATTTCTAATGTCTGAGGGGATCCCTAAATGAATTTGAAATGGTTGTCTCTGTAAATTGAAGGACCAATGTCCATTAATGCTGGAAGATTCTCCCACCTGTTGCATTGTGGACACTATGATGTAGAAATATGGGGATCTCTCCCTCTGAAAGCCAGTACATAATGATGACAGGGAGTGTTGGCCTTGTTAAAACTGTTTTTGTGTTCCAGACGTTTCAGATCTTTTGGAGGATGTTTGGGAGTGGGACAAGAGCAGGAGTTAGACCTCAGGATTTCTTTGACCTGGGTTGAATATCAATGCATTGGGTCACCCAATTAGTCTCTACTGGCTACATAAACTTGGAGTCTCTACTGGCTGCATAAACTTGGGGTTGACAAGTCTCAGGTGAAAGGCTCCTGAGAGTAAAAGTGCAAAAACTTCTCCCTCTCCAAGGAATCCGCCCTCTCAAGGATGTTATTTCTTTCCAAGAAACACAAATTAGCTAGCTGCCACTACTAACCTCCAGACCAACACAAACACCCATCCCCCCCCTTGAAATTAACCTTCTATTCTGAATCTAAACAGGGTCTAATTAGCCCCAAGCACTGGTGGGCGAACTGAAAGAGAAGTCTATAGGAAATTAAAACAAGGGATAGTTTTACTGATGGAACAAAAAAAGGAGAGGAAATAGCAAAAGGCCATCGTCCAATTATCCTCCTTCAACCTCCGCCCCCTGTTCCTTATCCTGCATCTCCATCCGTCTTCCTTTCTTACAAACCTTGTAAAAGAGTCTGCTTTTCAGACAAATACTTTTCCCATCTCACTTGACACTGAGAAGGCAGGAAAAATATTGCCCATCACGATAAATATCAGTATAATATTCCAATTTTCCAGCATTTGACAGCAATCAAGGGAAGAGTAATGTGTTTGCTCTGTGACTAAATCATTTAGAGACCAAGGTATTCTGTCTCATTCTCATTAGGAAAAAAAATATTCCAATAATCTCATTATCCCAGTGTGAATAACAGTATAAAGGCACCAAGACTAATGACTTCTCCTGTGCTTGGCTCCATGGACACCAGCCGGCTATGCTTTGATGGGACATGCCTTGGTAATGGGGTCTCTAGCAGTGATCCCGCGGCCTGAGACCTCCTGCTCTGTCTGCAGCAATCTTTACACACATCCCTGGATTCCAAAGACTCTTTTTATGTTCTTTAAAAAAAAAAAGAAAAAGCTAACGCCAATGGAAAAAGAATGTGTCATGGCATATTAAACTTTATGAAAATCCTCCTGGAGAATAGCATAATTTCACGGTGCATTACTCTGAAATGACCTACTACTTGAACAATTAATGTCTAAGGTCTAGCCTTGATTTCCCCTTGCTGTATTTGACCCGTAGCTGGAATTGTCAACAATGCCAAGGGTTGGACAGTGAGTCGTGAGATGAGGAGGAGCCTGGAAATGAATCCCTGTCTGCTGTATTTTCTTTTATCAGACATAGTGCTCTCCTCGTTGGTTCAAAATGAAAGGAGGAAAAAGCAGTTACTCTCACTGGGGTACATCGTAAGCAGTGAAACGGGACAATCAATGGGTCTGGGCTGCCTGACACTACTTGAGCCAATTAAACAGAGAAGGTTAAATCCTATGTGAGCATTTATTCCAATACTGCCAGCAGTAAGGGAGAGCAGCAGGTCATCCATGAAAATCTGCTCTACACCCCACCACAAACCAGGTGCTTATATTGGGTAGAAGAACAAAGATTACGTGGGGAAGTAGGCAAAAGGGATTAAGAATGGGCAGGCAAATGGGAAGTTTATAGGCAATTCGGGCTGGGGGTTTGCAAAGGCCTGAAGGTATGCAAAGCACTGGTGCCTCTGGTTTCTGCAACAAAGTTGTTCATCTTTCCCTGATAATAGCCAGCTCCAGGATGTGGAGGATGGGCCGCATTCCCAGATGAGCTCACATGTGCAATTCCCAGCCAGGTTAGAATGTGCTTTCTTTAATCAGAACCAAACAATCACGGTTAACAGAGCATGGTTAATATTTCTCATAATTATTCTGAACCCCAATATTCTATTTCTGCCCCTAACAGCAGCACAGCCTGCCAGGAAAACAGCACAGTCTAGGAGACATCAATTCTACTTCTTTTGGGTCTGACACTAATTTACTGTGTAACTTTGGGTAAACTTCTTTTCCTCTCTGGCCTAAGGTGGGGAATGGAGGGATCTTCCTTGTTACGCATCTAAAAGAAATCCTGTAGTGGTAAGCAAATAGATATAGAGTAGGTCCTCTGACCTCCTTGGAATAAATGCTCAGAATTTCTCCTCTAATTATTTTGCTGTCCTTTCTATCCCCTATGTCTCATTCTACTCACTTGTTTATTCCACCTTCCTCCCTGCACCCCATCCCCCTCCACCTACACACAGAGAAGCAGACAATTGGTAGCCCAAGAGCATCTGCTTAGACTCACATAAGACACTTTAAATTCATAGGAAAAGGCCATGGTACAGTAGAGTTGGGAGGAATCTTATAAAATATCCATGTGAGTTCCTTCACTCTGAGGGGGAAAAAAGATTCAAAGAAGAGAGAGGTTTCCCAAGACCACACAGTTGTTTATTGGTAGAACCACCAATTCCCTTCTTTGCATAGGACAGTGGTCATTTGGGTGATTTTCCAGGGCTTAAATGCAGATAGCTAAGTCCACACACAGAAATAAATAAATAAAAATTGAAAGAAGGCAAAAATGTTGGTTGGGCTTTCTCTCCTCCCATTCTTCCAATCTCCCTTCCTTCTGACTAAGGCAGGGAGCAGTGTCTCTCAGCTGCCCCTCAGAGTCCCCACTCTCTGAGTAGGTATTTTCTTTACACTAAATGACATGTGCTCCATGGAACCACCAACCTCCCAAAAAATTAATTAGAGGGGGGAAAAAAGATTCTCTTAGTTTGTGATTCAGAGATGTGTTCCCAAGAAAGCAATCTAATTATCTGATTTGAAAGAAGTTATACTAACATGAGAATGTTAGGGCCCTGGTAGGGTAGCTCAGTTGGTTAGGGCATCATCCCCATACACCAAGATTTCAGGTTTGATTCCAGGTCAGGGCACATACAGGAGTCAACCCATGAATGAATAAATAAGTGAAACAACAAACCTCTCTCTCTCTCTCTCTCTCTCTAATCGGTAAGTACATTTTTAAAAGATGAGAATGTTAGGTTTAATTTTCATAAGGGATTTTGTCTTAAAGGAGGAGCTCGTTAACTATAAAGCAAGACACTAAATGGATGTTTAAAATGTTTAGAGAGAAGAAGGGCCTTTCCTAAGACTCACCTGATCTACCTAACCCCTCCCCCTTTTGTCCTGCCCTATTGAAAGCTTTCCATTTGTATACTGAGCTGAGATGGAAGCTGGCAACTCATTTGACTGCTTCTTTAAAAATAAAATTCATTCTTATGTACAGTCAGCTATTTTGTAGAATAATCGTGTGTTTGTGTCTGTTTGACATTTCCTCATAAATGTATTCAGATTGCTTTTTTTTTCTTTTGCAGAAATGCCACAAAAGTAATGCTGTGATCTTCTCAATGAAATATATCAGGAAGCAGATCATGTAAATTTGTGCTATTACTGGTGATGTTAACTTTCATCTCTTGATTAAAATGGAGTTTGCCAGGTGACTCCACTCTAAAGTTAATTACTAAGTATTTTGTACTTATTAATTAATAAGTGATTTGTGGGAAGATGCTCTGATAGTATGTAAATATCTTGTTCCTATTCAAATTTTACCTGATAGTTTTAATTTCTATTGATGATCCTTGCCTGAATTATTTAATGTTCTGATGGTACGGAAATGGTGATTTTTCTAATGCTTATACTACTTCTACCTTTATTAGTTGGCATCCTATCGTAAGACAGAGCTTTCACTTCCACTCATTCACATTTATATTAACATGAAAACATGAGTTCTTATTTTATTCAGTGGGTCATAACCTGTTACTATCACTATTTATTTTTAATGCTCTAGTTACCAGATTTAGCTAGTAGGAGTTCAGCCAAGCATACTCTCATATGTGTCTCTCATATCTTCTGACACTCTTTTAAGCACTCTTATTTTCTGACCCAGGAAGATGGTACAGTCTCATGTTTTACTTTCCCTGACCCAGTCCAAGAATTTATTATTTCTTTAAGAAGTCCTGATTTATTTTCATGGATAATGGTATTTAGGGAGCAAATTTAGGTCTGTTCATTGTTCCTGACATGTCAGTGATTCTAGGTCCTCTCAATAGCAAAGCTAAGAAATACATTTATGTATTTATATAATAGATATTTGTGTGTATAGATATAGGTAGGAAGATAGATAGATAGATAGATAGATAGATAGATAGATAATAGATAGATTGCTAAAACCATGAGTTTGAAGGGAAATATAAGACATTTGGGGGGGCTAACAATCTGAATCTGTGCCAGGAACCAGTATTCTGCCACACATTCTTGCTAGTATAATTAAGCCCCATCCCTCTTATCTGTAATGCTTGTACAGAAGCCATAAGCCAGGAACCATACATACACAAACCCTTTTGGGGGCTGGCAGCGCTGGCACCAGACAGACCAAGTTTCTGAGTATAATCTCACTTCCCCTATCCCAACCCACGGGGGTGCTGCAAGGCCCTCAATAGGTCCCAAAGCCTGACCCATATTTGGGGGACAAAGGAAATAAAGGGTATAAAGGGAAAGCTTCATCCATATTCACTCACTCAGGCTTTGGAGAACTGACTCTCCTGAGTCACTGAACTAGTACATCTACAAATGAAGGTGTTGTGTGCGTGTTTTTCCTGAATCTCCAGGTACTTGTTGTGTGCTTTCCAGTTGCCTGATAAATTCTGTAACAAGTTCACATCAATACCTCCAATTCTAACCCAGTACCCCAGGGTTTATTATGTCCTCCCCTCTTTCCATATTTGTAAGGCTCATCTGAACAGTAAGACACTGGCTGCTACTATCCTCAAATTATTTTCTTATTTGCTCAACTTCCTGGGTTTAATTCATATCAGGTTCTCTCCTTGGCCACAGTCACACTAATCTTGACCACACAAATTTCCTCATTGGTCTTAACCCTGCTAGGCTATACCACTCAATTTGAATTTCTGAATAAACCCTTATCCCACAGGACATACCAAATAATTGGTTAATTCTTCATACTCAGACTGTATTGCTAAAATTTTTGTGTTGACAGTCAATACTCTATTAGGAATTTTAAAGAAAATGTAAGGTTCTTTTATATCTATCCATGGTTTTATCTTTTGTGGTGCTCTGCATTCCTTCCTGAAAAATTAGTCTTCCATCAAGTATCAGAAAAATATTCTTTATAACTTTTGTAGTTCAGATCTGATGAAGAATAATCATCTCTGCTCATCTATCTGAAAAAAAAGCAAGGATAATTGTACTGGATAGAGATTTTTTTTTATCCGCACCCATGGATATGCTCTTTGATTTTTAGAGAGAGAGAAAGGAAGAGAGAGAAGAAACATCAACTTGATCGGGAACTGAACCCATGACCTTTCAGTTTATTGACAATGCTCCAACCAACTGAGCTACAATCTTGAGGGCTAGATATAGAATTTGAGGTTGACAGTGTTTTCCTTTCTTTTAGCACTGAAAGATGTTGTACTATTGTCTTCTCTCTCTTTTATGATATAAAGTTAGTCATCCTTCTTATTGTTGTTCCACAGTACATTTATCTTTTTTAATCTAGCTATTTTTAAGACTTAATTTTTATAGTTAATATTTATCAGTTTGATTATAATGTATTTAAGTGTTATTTAATTTATTCTACTTGGGGTTTGCTGAGCTTTTAGGATCTGTGAATTGACACCTTTCATCAATTTTGAAAATTTCTAGGCCATTATCTATTCAAATATTTCTTCTGTTCTTCTCTCCCCCTCTTCTCCTTCTGAGACTCCAGTTATATATGCTGTTGGCTTTTTGATATTACCCCATAGGTCTCAAATACTTTGCTTGTTGTTTTTCTTTCTATTATTTAGTTTTAGTTTTAGTTTAGTTAATTATATTGACCTATATTTCAATTCATGGACAATTTCTTCTGTTGTACCCAGATTGCTATTCAAGCCACTGAATAAAGTCTTTATTTCTGATACATATTTTCATTTCTAGATAGCTCGTTTTTATACTTTTTTAGCTAAAATATTTAATATATTTATAAAGGTTGATTTAAATCCTTATTAGCAAATGATCTTAACATCTGGGCCATCTGTATGTCTCCTATTGATTCTTTTTTTAGCTGAAATTTTCGTGCCTCTCCTCATGTTTTTTTTTTTAAAATATGTTTTATTGATTTTTTTACAGAGAGGAAGGGAGAGGGACAGAGAGTTAGAAACATCAATGAGAGAGAAACATTGATCAGCTGCCTCTTCCACACCCCCTACTGGGGATGTGCCATTGACTGGAATCGAACCTGGGACCCTTCAGTCCACAGGCCAAGGCTCTATCCACTGAGCCAAACCGGTTAGGGCTCTCCTCATGTTTTATAATTGTAATTGTGTTGAAGGACATGTTTTATAATTGTAATTGTATAAAGGACATCATATATAAACAAACAATAAAGACTGGAGTAAATAATATTTAACACTGTAAAAAATTACATCTCTTCTTGAACCAGGCTGCTAAAGTTTGTGGACAAAGTAAATCTACTCTGCACTTCAGCTGGATCTGGGCTTTTGGCCCCATTAGTTATATTTACCTTTCCAATTGTTCCAAATATTTTGAAGGTGGGATCAGGTATTTTCTTCAGCAGGTCATGACATCTGCGTACTGTGACAATCTTGAGAACTCTCTAGGCACTATCCTTCCAAATTGGGGGTCTCTCTCTCATTTACAGTCTGTCAGATACTTGGGTCCCTGTAAAGTAGTCTTTGCTTTCCAGTTCTGATGCTGGCTCTCAGTGTCTGAAAGAAATACTCTGTAGGCCTGTTTCTAGCCCGTATTGAGTCACTAAACTGCACTTGGTAAAGGTCCAGAGAAACGTACAGACATTTCTGTTACCTCTTCTTCCTGTGCCCCACTGGACTCCTGCCTTGCTCTGAGACAGTCCCCTGGTATCAGAGGGAAATCTCTCTCAGTTCTTCCACCCCAGCTGCCCCCACTTTCAGCACACCGCCCAGGTGTGGCAGGTGGTGTGGAGAAGGTCCACGGAAAAGAGTGATGAACGTATGTAAAATCACTCTGTGCATCGGACTTCAAAATTCTGAACTGTCACGTCAGTCTATATGCAGCTATGAAATGTTCATTAAGAGTAAGGTTGCCCTAGCCACTTTGGCTCAGTGGATAGAGAGCTGGCCTGCAGACTGAAGGGTCCCAGGTTTGATTCCAGTCAAGGGCACATGCCAGGGTTGCGGGCTCAATTCCCAGTGTGGGGCATGCAGGAGGCAGCTGATCAATAATTCTCTCTCATCATTGATGTTTCTATCTCTCTCTCTCTCTGCCTTCCTCTCGGAAATCAATATATATATATATTATCGAGTAAGATTACTTTCTCATTAAACTCTTTTGTGGTGGTCTCACTTCCTTTTCCATTATGTCTCTAGCAATAAATACAGCTATGAAATTATTTTCTCTTAGAAAGGGCGCTTCTTTTGGGGGGTTTAGTTTATTTAAAATTCTTTGAATCCTCAGAGCTCTGATGGGTTAAAAAAGAAAAACACTATGATTGTGGTTCATCCAGCTTGTCTTAGATGTTAGGATGAAAATAATTGTCTTCCGCACCACCCTGTTTTTTATATCCCCCCCACCACCTTGGTTTCTACAAGTCTAATCTTATTCTCTTCTCTTCTGGATTTTAATTCTTTCTTTGTCAGATCTTGTTCATATTAAGCCTTGGAAAAAACACAACTTGTGGAAAATGTTCAAAATGCAAATTTATATTGGTATGTCACTGTCCATTTATACTTTAAAAAAATTATCACCTGAGGATATGTTTTTATTGTTTTTTAGAGAGAGAAAGGGAGCGGGAGAGACAGAGAAACATCGATGTGAGAGAGAAATCTCAATTGGTTGCTTCCTGCATATACTCCAATGGGGGATTGAACCCACAACCTGGTATGTGCAATGACCAGGAATTGAACTGGCAACTTCTTGGTACATGGGATGATGCTCAACCAACCGAGCCACACCAGCCAGGTCTATACATTTTTTTAAATTGAGAGGTACCTAGATTGTTTTTTTAAAAGGGCGGGGGAGTGTCAGTTACACTTGGGAAATACATAAAACCAAATAATGACTTAAGTCATCGACTCTCCATTTAAAAATTAGAAATTTCTATTTCAATATGTTGATTTGCATTTAAATCTTAATTCAAAGGTATAACAGCCTATTTCCTTTTCTCATAACCCCAAAGGGCTTATTGAAAGCAGATAAACTACCCTCAAGAAAGGAGGTGAGGTTCACCTTTCTCTCTTTCTTACCTCCTCTTAGCTGCTGTTTTTAAACTTGCTATGGTTGAACTGGGGGGTAGGGTCAACATGGAAAAGGGGAGGAAGAGGGATGAGAAGGTTCTGGCTTCACTGGTACTGACTTAAGACAGTTGTATTGTCTTGGGGCTTGGCAAGAATATAAAGCTGGTTCTTTCCCTCATAAGCAAATAAGTGGGTTTTGGGAGGCTTCCCTACTAACGCCCCAACTGGAACTCCTTCTGACATAAGGTCTCCTGGTCAAGATAACTTTTAAAATTACACCAAGCTAACATCTTATCGTGAAGTTCACATCCCTTCTCTGGAATCAAGCACCTTGGACACACTGTTAGAAGGAAACACAATTATCTCTCACTATACTGCTACCGCAGGCCAGCTCAGATGGCCTCTCCCTCACATTACGGTCCCTTAGGCATGCGCTACATGCAGTCACTTGTCCCTCCAACTTTAAAGTACAAGGTTTACCTATCAACCTCTCCAGGTGATTTCTTTTACAGCTCCTCTGAACAGACTTGAGTGAGAAATCATAGGAATCCCAGAACAGATTTTTCCCAAAGAAACCATCATTAATTCTCCTACAATCTCAACAGATGCTTTTTTCATTTGTATTGTTAACATGAGAGCTAGCAAAATGTTCTCAGATGCTTACTTTTACCTATCTGCCTCATTTTGTAATTTTTACATCTATTTTCTCTTGTTGTCTCAGTGAAAACTTCCAATTTAACGTTTCGTTTCATCTCCCTTTCCCCCATCCTTTAAATATTGGTATTCCACAGGTTTCTGTCCTTGAGCCAATTATTGCTTCACTCAATACACCTTCCTTCCCTGAGCAGTTTTTCCACTCTCATAGCAACAATTATGCACATGCAAATTGCTTCTAATCCTTATGTGTAGGTCCATTCCCTCACCTGAGACTCTAATTCCAACCGCTTACTGAATAACAACACTGTGGAGGTTCCACTGAAACTTCGAATTTAACACGCCCCACATCAAGCTTATTATTCTCTTCATTCTGTTTCTAACTTCTTACTTCTGTTCCTTTATCTTCTTGGAATGGCCTTGGCTCCCCCCTCCCTCCACATTTTCTTTCTTTCTATTCATGAAGAAACCTAACAGCCTTCCAGCTTAGATGTCAACCTCTCATTTCCCACACCCAGAAAAATGGATTGCTTCTCTTCCAGACCCCTCAGATTTTTCTGTCCTCCGTCAGTGACACGATCTGCTCTATATTCACTTGTGTGCCCATCTCTGTCTTCATAGTTTGAAGTCCCTCCAAGGCAAGGACCACGTCCTCGTCTTCCCCAGTACCTAGGGTGGTCCTGGTACATAGTCTGCTCTCACTAAATATTTGTTTCATGTTAATTTTTGTTTATAGACAATATGTCATTAGACTCTTATGATTTATCACTAGATGAAAATTGTTACTGTCCTCAAATTCCAGACAAGAAAATTATAGTTTCAATGTGTTGAGTCACTAGAAACAAGGTCTCACAGACAAGAAAGAAGCTGAGTCAGCATTTTAGAACTACATTTTACTTTAGAACTACAAATCAACAGCCTAATACTCTTGTTTTCTGGGGTCTTTGTTTTCATGCCAACCTTATAGGGTCTGGCCTTTCAAGTACACTTCAAGATCTTTCAATCCCTAAGCTCCTGCTACACGTTTTTAGAAAAAAAGATGTATGAGGATTCTGCCTCTATTCTTCTGATTCCTCTTCATTCCTTCCAAAGAACAGAGCTAAAATCCAGCAATCAATTTCTTTAACTAAGTAATATGTCACAGACTTTCTACTTTGTTTCTTCATGATATCTATATCCATGTGAGCAGTTTATAATACTAGTACAATGCCACCCCCATGCATTTCTGCCTCTGTGGTTTACACAAGCACATCACCTAACATCTGGCCTGCAGTTAAAAGGGTATCACAGCCATGCATATAAGCCAAATCAATGGACATGGGCAACAGGGGGATGAGAACATGAGTGGGGGGCGTGGTTAATGGGGGGGATAAGGACACATTTGTAGTACCTTAACTAATAAAGAATTAAAAAATAAAATAAAATTAATTAATTAATTTTTTTAAAAAAGGTATCACAGAGCCAGCACCTCCCCAAGTGCCAGGCATTGTGTTCAGACTGCTTTTTCCAGCCCTGGCCTATGACTCATGGGTGGGCATTGTAAAGAGAGACTGAGCTTTGTTTTGTTAAACTTTTTTATCCTAACAAAGGTTTCTGTCGGCTTTGCCAGCTAATATAGTTACAGTCGCTGCATGTTTTAGAACCTGAGATAGAAATAGCAGGTCATGTATTCTAGGAACTGATCCCAGTAGTCAGGGAGCATAAAATTGGGAATGGCAAAAAACCAGTACAAGGGTGTGTTATCAAGCTGATGGACTCCTTGGGCAGTTCGGCATTAATATCCGTGAAACCCTCTGAGGAGCTGTTGGGAAATGTTCACCTCAGGAAGGAAGTGGAAAGCATTTGTCAGAAGCTCCCATTTCCCCATGGCCAAAGGTTGTTCCAGGGAGCATTGCTCCCACTCACTTCTAAGGTGTGATGTGGATGCCAGTTAACTTCTGCAGGAGCCCCACCCTGGTGTCACCCAATCCTGAGGCAGAAAGCAAGCAAGGGAGCGGGGCTGCGAGAAGCTGGCTGCTCTACCAATGGCTGAGTGAATGTGAGATGATACCTGTAAGAGCCCAGCATAACATGTGTGTCTGAATTGAAGACGTGGTCTCCAGTGACAGAGCTGCACTAGGTACCTGAAGAAGCAAACTCAAATATCAACTCTGGGGAAGGTATCTTCATCCAGAGCCTCTGGGATCTAAAGAAATAATTCTCAAGGGGCATGGATAGCACAGAACAGTTTTCAACTATATAAGGAAACAGGAGTGAGAACCAACTGTCTAAACAGGAGTAGAAACAGGTCCCTAAAGACTTCAGATATTGAAGAAGAAAAAGAAAAAAGACTTCAGATATTGAAACATTGAACATATATTTTAAACCACTCTACTCAGTATTTAAAGAAAATTAAAGTTAAAATATCAGCCTTTAAAAATGATAGTATTTGGCTTGGCTGGGTGGCTAATTGGTTGGCGCATCATCCCATACACCAATAATAATAATAATAATAATAATAATAATAATGCTAAGTTGTGGGTTCAATTCCCAGTCAGGACACATACCTAGGTTGCAGCTTTGATTCTGGTCAGGGCACTTATGGGAGGCAACTGATTGATGTTTCTCTCTCACATCAATGTTTCTCTCTTTCTTTCTCTCTCGCTCTCCAGTCCTCTCTCTAGGTCCTAAGATCAAGGAACATATCCTAGATTAACCCCTAGAGTGTCGGGGAGTGCTATTGCGCTCCTCCTGCAGTGTCACTATTAGATGCTAGTAGTTCACTCTTTATGAGGGAAAAAATATTTAAAAACCTTAACTCAAAATGCCTTGGCAATTTTAGCACAGTTCCTAGGATATTGGTTGGCACTCAAAGGGTTAAGGCTTAAAAAAAATGACAGCATTTGAGAAAAATGGTTTTAAAGTGCACAAATAAGGAGTTTAGAAATCATCACTCACACACACACACACACACACACACACACACACACACACACACTGAACAAACCGTAAATCAACAACTTTCCTTAGAGCCATCAGAGAACTGAAGTCACGGAGCAAACTGATGCCCCAAGGATTTGAGAGATACTAGGCAGATGTAAAAAAAAAAATCACAAATTAAAGAGAAAAAGCCTGCACAGGAATCAGTCCTGGGGTTAGGAAAACCTATACTGTGGTTAACGAGTTGCTGGAGGCTCCATGTGGACAAGACCGAGGGGTAAAAACTCCAGGGAGGCCCAGCCTACGGAAGGTGCACTCAGACTTCTGTAAGCTTCACCTCCGGGAGCTGTACCAAGCGCCCACCGTGAACGGCAAAGAAAAAATCCACTTTTGCTCCCAGCAGAAGGGGAAAATAAACCATTTTAAAACGTACCAGAGTGTTCTGCTGTTCTTACCAGGGCCTGCCTGGTTCTATCAGAGCCTAACTGACCGGAGGGAAGGAAATGCCCGGCTCCACTGCACTCGAGCCCTCCTGACTCACCCAAAGTGGGGAAACGACAAAAAAACACCAAGTAGCACTTGTGAAGGTCGCAGTCCAGGAGCAGGGGCTCAGTAAAACACTGACACTTAATCATAGAATTATAGAATACTTCTCCTACCCCCATACCTTACCACCACATCAATAAGTTTTTCTTTATAATAACAAGAAAATACAACTAGCCCTAGCCGGTTTACTCAGTGGGTAGAGCATCGGCCTGTGGACTGAAGGGTCTCGGGTTAGATTCTGGTCAAGGACATGTACCTTGGTTGCAGACTCCTCCCCAGCCTGGGCCCTGGTCGGGGCACGTGCAGGAGGCAACCAATCAGTGTGTTTCTCTCACATCAATATTTCTCTCTGTCTTTCCCTCTCTCTTCTACTCTCTCTGAAAATCAATGGGAAAATATCCTTGGGTAAGGATTAAAAAAACAAACAAACAAAACAAAACAAAAAATAAAAAAAATACAACTTTAAAAATCTGCATCTTTCAGAACTTATCTAAGAAGTACCTAGGGAAACCAAAACATAAGAGGGAAACAGAAACAAGAATACCAAAGTATATATTAGCCTTGACATTTTCAGTTGCATCAAACAGTACAGCACAGCCTAACCCCCATCCAGATCAACATAAGCCTCACACTGAAGGCCTACTTACTTCAGATCATATGTGGCTTTCAACAAAAAATTGCAAGGCATACTACAAGACAAAACAGAGTTTGAAGATAAAAAGTAAGCATCAGAATCAGACTGGGCTATGGAAGAAAAGCTTGAATTATCAGAAGAGGAGTTTAAAATAATATGATTTTTATACTAAAGGCTCTAATGGAAAAAAGTAATCACCATGCAAGAATATATGGGTAATGTAAGTAGACAGATGGGAACTAAGAAAGAATCAAAAGGTAGAAATCAGAAACCACATCATTCCAGTTACAAATTGCCACGTGTTCTACCTTCTTTTCTTTGAGATCTATTCAGGTCCACAAAATTCAGTCTCCTCCTCACTTCCCAGCCCTGTTTAGAGAGCTTAAGAATAACTGATTATGTGGGAGTTGACCATCTACCACTATATATATAAAAGCCTAAGCCCGTGGTCGGCAAACTGCGGCTTGTGAGCCACATGCGGCTCTTTGGCCCCTTGAGTGTGGCTCTTCCTAAGCCTTAGGAGTACCCTAATTAAGTTAATAACAATGTACTTACTTATATAGTTTAAGTTTAAAAAATTTGGCTCTCAAAAGAAATTTCAATGGTTGTACTGTTGATATTTGGCTCTGTTGACTAATGAGTTTGCCGACCACTGGCTTAAGCGACCCATCAGAGGTCCGCTGGCTTGAGGTCACAGGTGCGGTGACTGAGTGAATTCCCAGTTCCTGAGAAGAGACTTCCTCCTGAAGAGCAAAGTTACCGCTGCATCCCAGCCAGGAGCTTCAATCGCTCTCTAATCATGCCCCCTAGTTGGTCCAAGCAGTGGGGGCTGATTGCTCAAAGACTTGAAAATTAGTGGATGAAAAGCAGAATCCTTAGAATAACATTTTACCCGCATCCAAAAATCAGTTTTCATTCCACACCTCCCACCATCTTCACTTAGGCAACCACACAGGAGCTCTCTGATTATCTCACTGGGTCCTACTGTATGCTCAAAAATTTCTCAAAATCAAATTGTTCTAATTCACTTTTACTTAAAGGGAAATGCAGAGACTGCATTCTACAGGATGGTGTTAAACGGAGAAATACAGCCATAAGCATTGAACAAACAACTGGAAGGAAAAAGAGAGGAAGAAAGGAAGGGGGTGAGGGTGGAAAGGGAATGGACACAGAAAGTTAATGCCTCGAAGGTCTGGGATTTACTGCCTTAGGAAAGAATTACTCGGGAGAGAAAAATGTCTGCCCCTCACTAATTTGGAGGCAAAATGAGAGCCATGTACAAAAGCAAAATCGAAGAGGTCCTGTCTCCACACAACTAGGTTTTCTCAAGAGTGAAGGTTAGTGACATGCACAGCTTCAGGAGGAGTCAGTTATTACTAATAGCATTATTGTTATTCTAACGTATTCCAGGTCCTTCTTTAACATCACAAAACTCCCTGACAGTGACTTTGTCTCTTTGGTCCTTTCTATACCCTTTTGGCCTTTTTTGCATTACAATACACAAGCTCACAATTCTACAATCCCCGCCCCCCTGAAATGTATCCTCTCCCCACTCCCAGAATGGACTAGTGTGATTATTGAATAGGCCTGGGTGCTCTGTGCTTCATCTTTTCTTGCTGTAACTAGACAGCCCTTTTTTATTCTTATGATAACTGGAAAATTTGAACAATCATTGCCCTACCCAGGAGCTGATCTGGGAGCAATTGTGCTCTCTACCGTCCCATCCCCTTTGGGAGCAAGATCCCTTTTTAAAATAATGACTTCCCTAGCAGTTTATTACCAGCCTGGAGTCATTTTCACACCTCAGAAGTGTAGGCTTAATGAGCAGAGAAATTAAAGAGTAAAACTCTGCTAGTGTCTTCTTAAATGGTGGCATTTTGGCATCTCAGGAGAAGATGCACTTGCAAAGGGGGAAACATCACATTCATCTTGTTCTCCCAATGACCTTTAGGTAATGAACCTCAAAGCTTCCTCCTCCCCACCCGTCAGCTCCACACCTTTCTTTTTCATCTTGGAGGGGATGTCTCCCAGGAAGATCAGCTGTTGAATAGTGGAGTTGTGCTCACAAAATGAATTCACCTAGTAGAGAATTGAAAATGCAGTCATGACCCAGTAAGACCTTCCTAAGTGCCTGGTGACCACACTTCCCAGACCCTCACCCCCACGACGACTCCCTACCAAAAGTTGCAAATTCTCAGGCATCTTTTAGAAACACACTCAGAGACAGTATCTCTTGTTCTTATGTTACCAGAGTTAGGGTTCTTGGGTTGCCCAAGATAGAAAGAGAGAAGAAACCCCAGAGAAATTTCCAGACAGATTTTATTAAGCTTACTGGAGGCCCAATGCAGAAAATTGGTGCAAGAGTAGGCCCTCACAGCCCCTGCTGCCTTGGCTGCCTCGGCCCTCGCAACCCCAGTTTCATCCGGAAGATTGCCCGGAAGGTTGTCCGGATGGTCGTTCTGCTGTACGGCCGTTAAGTTGATTTGCATATTATTATAGACTAGAGGTCCGGTGCACAAAAATTTGTGCACTCGGGGGGGGGGGGGGACGGGGGGGTCCCTCAGCCGCCCGGCCTGTGCCCTCTCGCAGTCTGGGACCCCTCGGGAGATAACGACCTGCTGGCTTAGGCCTGCTCCCCTGCTCCCGGGTGGCAGAGGGCAGGCCCAATCCCTAGGTGCAGCCCCTGGTCGGGCTCAGAGCAGGGCTGATTGGGGAGTTGGGGCGCCGCCCCCTGTCATGCACAGAGCAGGGCAGATTGGGAGGTTGCGATGCCACCCTCAGTCACGCTCAGGGTAGGGCTGATTGGGGGGTTGGGGCACCACCCCCTATCACACTCAAGGCAGGGTCGATAGGGAGGTTTCGGTGCCACCCCCTGTGATGCACAGAGCAGGGCCCATCAGGGGGTTGGGGAGCTCCCCCCTGTCACGCACAGAGTAGGGCCGATAGGGGAGTTAGGGCACCGCCCCCGTCACACACACAGCAGGGCGGATCAGGGGATTGGGGCGCCGCCACTGTCACACTCAGGGCAGGGCCGATGGGGAGGTTATGGCTCTACCCCGTCACACACAGAGCAGGGCCCGTGGGGGGGGGGGTTGGGGCGCCACCCTCTGTCACACACAGAGCCGCAGGGCGATCAGGGGGTTTGGGCGCTGCCCCCTGTCATGCTGATCCCGGTGCCGGGAGGAACTGCGCGGCTCCGCTGATCCCAGTGCTTGGGAGGCATATTACCCTTTTACTATATAGGATAGAGGCCTGGGGGCCGGCTGGTTTGCCCTGAAAGGTGTCCTGGATCAGGGTGGGGGTCCCCACTGGGGTGCCTGGCCAGTCTGGATGAGGTGATGATGGCTGTTTGCAGCTGGTCACACACCCTTCAGGGTGGGGGTCCCCACTGGGGTGCCTGGCCAGTCTGGGTGAGGGGCTGAGGGCTGCTTTCAGGCTGGCGGTTTTGACTGAGGCTCCCAACCGCTCCTTTTTTTCTTTTTTTTTTTTCTTCTGGGCCAGCTTTAGCTCTGGCTCTAGCTCTGAGGCTTCGGCTGCTGGTTTGTTTGCCGTTCTATAATCGAAACAATGTATAACTTCAGCTCTGAGATCCCAGCCGGCTATATTTGTTAGAATGTTTCAAACTGCCAGCTCAGAGGACGGCAAGTCAGGCGGGGAACGTTGGAGTCTGCAGTACTGGAGCAAGCAAACCTCATGTTCGCTTCCAGCTGCCTGGCTGCCGGCTGCCATCTTGGCTGACAGTTAATTTGCATAAGGATACGCTGATTAGCCAATGGGAAGGGTAGCGGTCGTACGCCAATTACCATTTTTCTCTTTTATTAGTGTAGATGTGCAAGCTTAAGGGAGGCAGCACAGAGGAAAGGAAGGTCCTCCAAACTGGCTCCAGGGACTGGCTCTGCTCGGCTGCTTTTATAAGCTGGGGGCAAAGCAGCTCACACGAATAGGTGAGCTTTTCGAAAAGGCGGGCTTGTGAAGGGTCAGTAGGGTTACTTCCTCTTCCTGTCCAGTTGCTTGGCAACTATCTCCGCACCTGGGCTGTGGGTGCAAGATGGTGGTGTTGCTCATTACCATCACTGCAGGAAGGTCCTATAGCAGTGATGGCGAACCTATGACACGCGTGTCAGAGGTGACACGTGAACTCATTTTTTTGGTTGATTTTTCTTTGTTAAATGGCATTTAAATATATAAAATAAGTATCAAAAATATAAGTCTTTGTTTTACTATGGTTGCAAATATCAAAACATTTCTATATGTGACATGGCACCAGAGTTAAGTTAGGGTTTTTCAAAATGCTGACACGCCGAGCTCAAAAGGTTCGCCATCACTGTCCTATAGGAGCCAAACCTTGATCAACTGTGCACGGGGAACATTGGTTTCGATTTGATCTTAGCCTGGCTTCCTGGCCACCCGGTATGGTTCAATTCTTGGGCCAAAGTCCCTACGCTGTCCCACTTATCCTTTCGTAACTCCCAGTTAGTTACTCCCTCTTCAGTTCTATTCATGGTTTTGACAATTATTTGCACATATTATTGTGATTATTGTGGTTTTAATAATCCATGTGCATGTCTATCTGTTCCCCCAGGCCTTGAGTTGTGCAAGGACAGTGACAAAACAGTGTTTGTTTTTACATCCCTGGTGCCCACAAGGCTTATCAAAAGTAACAACTTAGCAAATATTTGGTGAAGGAATAAATGGCTGAATGATTCCAATGATTCTTTTTCAAATGAATGATAGTGTCATAGCCTTTGAATCAAAATAGAGCAATAAGAACCAGTAGGTAGATGTAAGAATTGATTGTGCTCTGCACATGACTGCCAAGTTTAGGTTAGAGGAAAAAAAGAATTCACCAGTTCACCTCCAACCTCTAGAACAGCGGTTCTCAACCTGGGGGTCGCAACCTCTTTGCGGTCGAATGACCCTTTCACAGGGGTCGCTTAAGAACATCGGAAAACACATATATAATTACATATTGTTTTTGTGATTAATCACTATGCTTTAATTATGTTCAATTTGTAACAATGAAATTGGGGGTCACCACAACATGAGGAACTGTATGAAAGGGTCACAGCATTAGGAAGGTTGAGAACCACTGCTCTAGAATAAAACTCTCCACGTCACTGCTACAATACAGATGTCCCAGGAAGCATTTATGCAAATCTATCCGCTTCCCACCTGGCCTGAAAAGATAAAAAAACAATCTCATGTTTGGATGGCCCTTTCCTCATAACATCTGTAATCTTTGGGGATCCGTTTCTGGCTAAGGAATCCTCTCTGAGGGTCTGATCCAATTGCCCAGAGTAGGCAAGTCAAATTAATGAAGTAGTAGGATTCAGTCTATCTCAGTGGCTGCTGGAGGAGCATCTGCCTGCCTAATTGCTTATTTTGCTTGGTTGGATTTGAAGCTCTATTGATATTTGAAATCTTTTTCTCATTCTATTAATATCAGTAGTTGGAGTCCTGGAGTTTGATTTCCAATGCTTTCGTTTATTTTCTCTCTCTGGTAGGGAAAGCCAGAGAGGAAACAAATGAAGAGAAAATGGCTGTTGGGTTGAGAGGGAATATTGGTAAGGAAGGGAAATCAGGAAGATGAGGGTTCTCCTCCTGAGAGGATTGGGGAAGGTGGGGAAGGTGGAGACCCCTTCAAGATGATCAGCAGCCAATGCTATTAATAGACACGGTGCCATCTCAGGTTCCACATGTTGTCTGTGGAGGGGGCTTGTTGTCATAAGAGGCAGGAGATTCATCCCTCCTCTGCAGCAGATATGAGAAATGAGGCTGTTTGCTTTAGAAAAGCCAATGGAATTAGGCTGCTGTTTACTGTTTCATAAAGGAATAGTGGACAAATTACCTACCCAGACCATATTGGGTGGAATTGTTAGTTAAAAGTGACAACCAGGCCTGTAATTTACACTGCAGTTTGGAAATTTAAGCTGGGAGGCTCGGAGCTCTCAATCGTGTATTATAAAGCTCCTTTTGTACTTCGGGCTCATTTTGTGCTGGGAATCATTTAGCCATTGACTCTAACTGCTAATACAGTTCCATCAAATACCAAGTATAAATCAAAATTACTGCATCATTCAAACTCTGTCCTCAGAGTTGTTTATACGTATTTTTTCCACCATTACTTCAGTATAGTTACAAGAGAAGCCGCTAAATGATGATATATTGTGCATGCCTTGTTCTGATCCTACTAGAGCCTCTTGCAAATAACATGTAATCCATGACAAATTATTTTTCTAGTTATACAAAACATAAATAATGATAATAAAAAGGGAATTAAATTGATGAAAGATGTGGGAGAGAGAGAGGAGAGAAATGTTTCAAATACATAGCTCTTCTCTTGGTCCTGGCTGTCCAAAACAGGTGGGAAGACAAAGGAGGAATTTTTAAAGTAACTTTGCTACACTTTGTCTAGTCCAACCTAGGAGAGAGTGACAGAAAACTCACTGGTCACATACATAACTTTTTGTTGGAAGCCAGATCTACTAACTTTTAGCCTTATATATAGAAGCTCCATTCATTTGCAAAATCATTCCACCCAAAGAAATATTTGGTGTGTACAAATCATCATGGATCATGAAGGCAACCGTGGGAGATGTCCAACCTAGTGAATCCATTTTTGTTAATATCCATTATACGTCAATAGACCCCAGATGAGGAAAATCGCTGGTGTCTTCAGTCTGCCATCCTGCCTGAATCTTTGTTTTCTGGCTTTTTTAAAAATATATTTTATTGATTTTTTTACAGAGAGGAAGGGAGAGAGATAGAGAGTTAGAAACATCGATGAGAGAGAAACATTGATCAGCTGCCTCCTGCACATCCCCCGGGGATGTGCCCGCAACCCAGGTACATGCCCTTGACCGGAATCGAACCTGGGACCTTTCAGTCCGCAGGCCGACGCTCTATCCACTGAGCCAAACCGGTTTCGGCTGTTTTCTGGCTTTTTAAACTGTACTTCAGAACAAAGAATACGTGGGTAAATGAATCAGCAGTGGATTTATGCACAGTAGATTAAGGAATATTATGGCAGGCAGAGATTGCTAATGTCTTAGCATTATCTTTCTGCCTTTCCCCCCATTTACCTCTAAAATTTCTATCAGTCATACATAGATAATGGTGAAATCTACCTACAACTGTTAACAATGCCTTGTTAATTGAAGGACTTACCCTCCCGTCTTCAACTTAAACCATCATTTTCTTCCCTTGTGCCATACGTATGTGTGATACTGAAAGACATAAAGCAACAAATCAAAAAAATCCTATCTCAAGCCATAATGGTCATTAATCTTACATTAACACAGCAAAATAAAAGATTTTTTGGAGTGGGCATTTATCAAATTATACTTTCCCCTGACTGGTATTACAATGCAAACATAAAGCTGATAGATGAGGTGCTAATTTCACTGTCTAAAAGGAGCTTCAACAAGGGCCATTAGAAATTATATCATAATAACAAGACATTCTTTTTCAGATTCCAGAATTTAAAAAACATCTGTTTTTGAAGGAGATTTCAGAACCTGCTGTGAGTCTTGAAAATTTGGATTGTCACTGCTGTATCCTCCTTGGCATCAATAATCGGCTGCGATCTCAGGATGCTGGCTGTCGAGGGCCCCAGCTCCAATCAGCAAAGCAGTTTAGAAATCCAGAGAGAGAAGAGCCTTTGTAATTAAGAGTGTTCTGCCCATTTATAGAATCAAATTTTCCAGAAATGCAGCTTAGTATAAACCAGGTTTCATGAACATTTCAACATAATACAACAAACACAAGCGTTTCAATGAAGCGGATAGCAGAGCGATTTGTTCCAGCAGATGGTTGCAGAGCAATTATCTCCGTACTCGACACACAGGGGTAGCAGAAGATTCAACAATTGACTACTCAAAGCCACTAAGCGATGCAAGCGAATTTCTGAGATATTAAAACAAGCGGGGTTTGCATCCTCCACTCTCCACAAGCAAGTCCTGGAGAATGTTCTGAAAAATAACAGATGATGGCTTTGCTGTATGCGCGTGGTCCTCCTGCTGAGGTATCTCAAAGAACTAGACTCAGAAGATGGAAGGACTCAGAAGATTGCTCACCATTCCACCACCCCTTGAAGGACTGGGCCTCTTGTGACTTTGCCTCGGAAAATGACTCTTCTTCCCTCTCTGATCTTTCCTCTATGACAGCGGTTCTCAACCTGTGGGTCGCGACCCCTTTGGAGGTCGAACGACCCTTTCACAGGGGTCGCCTAAGACCATCAGAAAACACATATATAATTACGTATTGTTTTTGTGATTAATCACTATGCTTTAATTATGTTCAATTGTAACAATGAAATGGGGGGTCACCACAACATGAGGAACTGTATTAAAGGGTCGCGGCATTAGGAAGGTTGAGAACCACTGCTCTATGACATCCTGAATCTATGGGCCAGTCAGGTTGCCCTAGCTAAAACAGATCAACAATTTCCAAAATAAAGTTTGCGATTTATACTTTAAGTGGTGAAGAGATTGATTGATTCATTCTTTTCTGATGTGCAACTACAGAATAGAAAGCCAGTGTACTGAAGCCAGCTTAAAAAACAAAACAAAACATGTTTACTGGGAAAAATGGTTGAATACATAACACAAACAAAAATATTTTTATCTAGTCACCTGAGCAATAAGTACTTCAATCAGTTCCCTTGAGTTGTGATCAAATAACCCCAAATTTTTATATTTGCCTAATTTTGGCAGAAGAAATTATGATATAAATATGAAATTAAATATGTTATAAATGGGCTCAATTACTTCTGTATACACAAGTAAAACAAATGCTAGAAATAAAAAATAATAAATAAACAAGCAAAAAACAGTTGGCAATAGAGGGTTGGAGGTTGGGGGAAATTATAAATCAGGCTACCATACATATTTGAGAGTCATAGGAAAACACCCATTTAGGAAAGACTTTTGAAATCAAGAGATGGTCATAGAATTTATGACTTGGCAGCAAAAAATAAAAAATAAAAAAAATTAAGATAGTAAGCAATAAAAAACCAAGGGAGCAGGACACTCAAAATGTTGAAGCCTGCCTGGATTACAGAAGTCTTGTAGAATCCAGCCAGAAACTAGACATGCCAGCTACCTTTGTTGCAGCAGGAATTAATGGGCCAGATTTCCCAGACACAAGTGGGAGTGAGGTTCTTGGGGTACTGCTGAAATAAGCATGTTCAGAAGCCCCCAGAGGAAGATAAGAAAGGTTTTATTTGCATGGAGTTACATTCCTTAGGTTCCAAAGTCCCTTAAGTCAGTCCTGAAAAAGGTGCAGCTGTAGTTCCAGCAGAGCCTAAAGCAAGGCCAGTGTCCGGGTGCCGTACCATGTTGCAGCTGGGGTCCAGTTCAGCATTCAGGCTAATTAAAAGTCCATGAGTCCATTGTGTGGGTCCCACGTGGCTGTGGTCCACGTGGGAGCAAGTCCCCAGAGGGCCAGAGGGCCAAAGGCCAAGAGAGAAGAGAGCATATTCTTTTGTCAAGTTTAGATATTTAGGTTTCACACACTTGCAGCGGCCACACCTATCCTGGCCACTAATTTTTTCCTAGGTGTGACTGACAGACAGGTAGGCACCTTTCCACATCACTCAGACCTTACTGGGCATGTGTCTAAAATGCCATTGTCCAGTCCCTTCCCCCATCAATCAGTGGGGAACAGACTTGGAGAGGGTAAAATGCAGCAAAGCTGTACAAATGGCATGGTTATATTATCTAGTTTTCCCTCTGCTTCTTTCCTGTTAAGTGATAACCAGATTATTATAATAGTATCACCTTCATTCTCATGGCAATAGAAAAAAGGTGGCATATACTTTGGAGTAGAGGTAAAAGTCAAGGAGGAATTAAGAGATAAGACATACTAGAGGCTATCCTGAATCCTGAGCAGGACCATCAGCAGTCTTTTTGGATTCACTGACTCCTGAAGTCTATACATCACTACCAGGTACGATCTTCTGCCCTAAGATGAGTGAAGTAGCTTCTTATGCCCCATGGTTGACTGAATAGGCCTTGCGTGCTTTCTCAGTTTAGGAGGAAGGTATCAGAGATGTATATAAGGAAAGTGGGGCCGGGCATGAGAGCTCTCTGGGCCTTAGAGATGAAGTAAATGTTATGACCTCAGACAGGCTAGTTTCTGAAGCAGTGCTTCTACTGGCTTCTACTCAGAGCAATTTGAGGTCTCTGTGTAAACCCTGGTCCCAATGTGAAAACTAAGAACAAGAATAATAAAAAGAAACAAAAATTTTATTTTAAACAATTGTTTAAAACACTTAGACACCAACTGTCAAACACTGAAAATATTCAATTTGATACTCATTACACTCTGAGAAACAGGTTTTATTACTCCCATTTTTCATATGACGAAACTGAGGCCATTTTATTTTTTGGATTGCAAACTGAAACTCTATCTTTTTACTATATTTTATTATTTAAACCAAGGACCATTCTGTGACTACTAGATCACTTAGAAAGAACTTTTGCCTTTTCATGATTAAACTTTATTTATTAGTAAGCTCTAGTAATTTAACATATTGAGATATAGGTAATGGGATGGAAATGAGGAGAGAAGAGAAGGGAAGAAGGTATCCACCCACCTCTGGTGATTATATTGAACAGATATGTAAGTTTATTGTCAAAAGGATGTTATTGACCCTGTGGCAATAACAACAATAAAGAAAACACCATCAGCAACAACAAAACATATTTGTACGAGGGGGGCCTGCTCAGTGGTATTTATTGTTCTAAATGCGTAATGTAAATCATTGAATAAATTACTCATTCATTGTAAATCACTTAATAAATTACTCATTCACAAGAATTAATGAAGCATTCTCATACAATTTTCATTTCTATGTTCTTTTCTTTTGTCAAGATAGTCACAGCTGTGCAGAATTTACTATGTAATCAAATACCAGTAATTTATTTTTTTAGAACAAACATATTGATGGTTGTAGAGGTATGAACCAATTTATAGTACAAAACTAGAAATCTTGAATTGAACTGGAACCTGCCCTATTTTCTACTTTTAAATTCCATTATTTAGAGTAATCCCTATACCTATTCTAAAAGGGCTCAGGTGGCCCTGATCTAAGCTGAAGTAATGCCATCTTATTTAATGATTTCAAAAGCATCAGGCATTAGCTTTTCTTGCCAACTCACTAACCCTCTTCTTCATAATGATATTGGTTTAAAAAGTACAACAGATGCATAACAGCTGGCTCATGAACTTCAACATCTCAGCCATTTCTTGGCACCACTATCAATGTTTTTCCCCGAATACCAATCCTAATTGCTAGTGTTGTGCAATTCTGGGGTTTGAAGTCTTAAATACACTACCTAGTTATTGATTTTCAAATTATATGATTTTACACAATAGGTAGTTAGGTACTTATAATTTAGCATTGCTTGATTTTCTATGAGTACAACTTGCAGGTTACAGGAGTTTTTCCTAATTAGTAAGCCTGCAAAGAGTCATTTTTTTCCCTAAGTTTTATCTGACAGTATAATTTTTTATGGTTGAGTTGTAAAACCTTTGAAAATAGAATTCTATAATAGAAAGTGACAAATCCTTGCTCAGTTTAACCATCTGCCTTTAATAAGTACATGTTCTTTTCCCCCTGCAAACCCTGACATTTTCTTCCCAGGATCCAAGGTCAATCAATCAGAGAAGGAGAGACGATAATTAAAAAGAGACAGTTAGTAAATCAGCACTGTGAAAATAGTTATAAATGAAGTGCGTGTATCTCTGAGAAACAGCACCATTGGAACCTTGCTTTCAGGCTTGCTTTCCTTCTATTTGCTACTGTCTTCATGCATCGCTCTCCCGCATCTGAAGTCCATGGTAGGCTTTTTTTAGGACCACGGACAGGGACACACAAAGGAGGCAAACTCCTCCCTGCATATGGCAATGTTGAACGTTGAGAATTTTGAATGACAATGACATGCATTCATCTTAATTTGGGGGGGCCATATGGTTTGAAGGAGTTGCTGGGATTTTACAATTCAATGAAGATCGATATTGTCCAGAAGGCTGAAGCCTTCAGGCAGACCAAGAGCAAATGTGCCTATCCAATAGACAAAATATATTTTTTAAATCATGAAGTCACCAGATCTGCTAATAATTAAGTTGTATTAATTCAATAATTTTGCATTTTAGAAGCAGAGTGCCAGGATCCATCAACATTAGACTTCTGCCTTGTTCCCTAGGGGAGACTGATTGAGCTCAGACCAGCATCATCTGTTACTGTTTTGTAATTGGATTTGTTTTGTTGCCATCAGTAAACTACTTTGAGTACTATGCAGAGACATTTGCTGTAAACTAGGAGACAAAAAGGGGCAGGAGCTGAAATGTGCCAAGTGGGCAAGTTAGAAAATCAAATGTAGACTCTTCGTTATGAAAGAACTTATACTGAGAGATGGAGAGAGATGTAAATACAGATATGGATATATAGAGAAATTATCTTTATGTCAAATAGAAAAACACTGTATAAGGGGATGAGTCAAGAAAACAAAGTGACGAGTACACTTTTTGCTTTAAGATTTTTATCTCTTTTTGTCTACCTATAAAATTTTGCTCCTATTCCTCTAATTTTGAGAAGTAGATCATATTTTTATGCTTGTTGGATAGAGGTGAGGCATTGTGAAATCATTGTTACTTGTCATCATCAAGTTTAGCTATTTTTCTAAAAATCCAAAGAACATTCATTCAAATGTTTCTTCCTGGTTCCACCACATCCAGCAACTAATTCATCTTGCTTTGCTCCCTGCTGAATCTCTAGCACACAAAAGAGTATCTGGCAGATACTCAATACATATTTGTAAAATAAATGAGTATATCTGCCTTTCAAATTTATATTCATTTTTAAAAGATTCATCTTCACTCGTTCATTCACTCAGCTTTCTCTGACCACCTCCATCTCTGTTGAAGGTGCCAGTTCTCCTCTAAATTCCCATAGCTCCACGCGTGTGCTCTCGGAGATTTGTATCATTAGAGCTTGGAGCAAAGTAAGTTGTGTAGGTTTCTTATTTCCATTCCTCAACTACAGTCTATAAGAGCACAGAGTACTTGAACCTGGTAGATGCTCAGTGAATGTTTTTTCAATGAAATTAATATTTTAACCTCGATCTTCTGCAATGACCAAACACACCTTAGAAAATCCCTGATCCGCAGCCCTCTTCTTGCTTGATCACTCCCTTCTAGAAGGATTCAAGGCTCTCCTATACATTTTTTAATGATAATGAAATTGCTCCATTTAGTATTGAGCCCTGAGCTAAATGCTTTAATTTCATTATCAAGCTTCATCTTCTTACTAAGGACTGTTATTATTTCCATTTTACAACAGACAAAATAGAGACTAAAAAAAGAGGATAAATAAAACTTGCCCTAGGGCCTAGGTCACATAGCTTATAAATAGCAAACCAGACACTTATAGGGGCTGAAACTGGCTCTATCTGATGGAATATGAGCCCCCACACCCCCAAAAATTTTTAAATAAATGTCTAACTTAAAAAATGAAATCCATACCCTTAGGCAAACATGTTAGAATTTTAAATTGTCAAAATTCTAAAGTGAACGTCTTCAGATTTACTCAAGTTTCAAGCTCATATGTACTCAGAATATTTTTTAACACAACAACAAAAAATTTTGTAGCCAATTTGACTTACTCTGATAATTTCATCGTGTCAAAAGAGAAGAAGTAACTAATGCAGTCCTTGATTAAGTAGTATTATTTGCTCTTACATCATACTTAGTTTTACTTATTTACACACACACAGATCCATTTCACATGAGTCGAATAATAATTTTGCCTACGGTCACCTAACGTTTGGAGCTATGGTTTCCACGGGAGGAAAGGACTAAAAGGACAAAAATCTTTAAAGCTTTCTGAAATGAGATCGTTATTTACAAAGATGTGTTGCTGCATAACTGTTGCAGACAGATTTGTACTCAATGTATTTGGAGCTTCACATGAACTTTTTACCCTGGCCTTTGAGTCCCTCTTCCCTTAAAATGCATGCACTTATTCTCGGCTCACTTTAAGATTTCAATTCTGCCTTGGAGATACTGTCCAGATAGTCCGAGTCATTGGTCCTGTTCTCAATAAAGTACAGAAGATGGATAGCTTTAGCACTTCCTTCAGCTCCTATAAATCTAATAAGTGACTTCATCCATACTGCCTCTTCTGGAATCCTTCACATTGTCTTGGTTGGTTTCTGTTACAGATAAGAGTGGGGAATGTTTGCCAACCTTGATATTGATGAGACGGGAGCAGCAACTCCAATAAATCTACATCTACACAACTTTATTCTTACTGTCCAGCCAGCGATGAATAGCATTCCCTAAGTGAAAAACAATGTGGCCAAAGCAATAAAGAATCAGGTATTGTCGGGTCATTTGGTGCCTAAGTTGGGCTGAGCCAGGCAACTTTTAGGAGAAGGTTAGAAATAGACATGAGATCCTAGCAATTGCTGCCAAATATTGGTGACAGCATTCTCTCCCGACAGTCAGATAAGCAGATTAGATAAACTTTCAAAACTTGTCCAATTTCTTAGTTAAAACAGGAAAACTGCTTCATCAAAATGAATTTCCTATGAATAAACAATTTTCTAAAATTAGGAGACACAATATGCTTCCAAAGAAAAAAGAAACCGCAAGTACCAGACCCTGAGCAAGAAATATTTTTCTTTGCTTTACCCAAAATCTCATGAATCTTATATTTTGTTTCAGCCTATGCTTTGGAAAACCAATTTTCCCCCCACTCTTCCCATGAGGACTCTGCACATGTAGAGATGATTTTTCAACCCATGAAGCTGGGTTTGATTATTTTAGAGCTAAACATTTTGGTTATTTTCATTTTGTTTTTAAGGCAAGTGAGAGAAAATCACAAAGATTTTTTTTAAATACATTTTATTGATTTTTTACAGAGAGGAAGGGAGAGGGATAGAGAGTTAGAATCAATGAGAGAGAAACATCAATCAGCTGCCTCCTGCACACCTCCTACTGGGGATGTGCCCGCTACCAAGGTACATGCCCTTGACCTGAATTGAACCTGGGACCCTTCAGTCCGCAGGCCGACGCTCTATCTACTGAGCCAAACCGGTTAGGGCAAGATTTTTTTTTAAAAAAAGTGATTTGTTAACATGCCCTAATTGGATGACAATTATAAGAAGATTATTTACAAATTGAATCATGCTAGAAAATGCTGCTAAATCTTGTCATGAGTTTAATAGAAACTTCACCCCTAATATGATTGCTTTATTGATACCCTTCTTAATCATATTCTCTGAGATTTCCAAAAGAGATTTTGTTTGGCCCTTGTGTTTAAAAGAATATTAAAATAAGCCTTATGGGGTCGGCCTGCCATAACATCTTGTGTTGCCCTGAATTATTAGATCACGTGAATTCTGTAAGGAAGCCCGATACACTCACATTTACCCTTTGGTTTCTCACTGACAACAGTCGCACAGGCCCAGCTGTTCCCAGCAGCTGTTCAGTACAGATCTGCCTGAGCTAAAATGCCTTCCAGCTGATGGAGGTCCCCAAGAGGGCTGCAGGACAATCACCATGTCTGGGAATGGAGGCCAGTCCAAAGGGAGACAACCCAGGGCCAAGAGAAGTAAGAAAACAACCCACATCCTGCCTCTGCCTCTTGTAGAGGAAAAAAAAATAACTGTAAACGCTTTCGTTCCCAGCCTGCCCTCCCGGGGGCTTCACCTTCATAATGAGCTAGACCAGAGAAGGAGATCCCATTCCGCTCCAAGTGAATTATCACTGTAATAGGCATCCAGGCTGCCCATCAAAGATCCCAGCACTGGGGTAGCAGTGCAGTGGAGGGGGTAAGAAAGAGGAGGGGGAGAAATTTACATACAGAGATAAGCATGGACAGTCATTAAGAGAACAGGCCTTCACTTCAAAAAGACATGAACTCGGCACAGGTCTCCTGCCTGTTAAATATGTACAGCGTGTGCTTATTTGATGATGAAAATCACACGATGGCTATTTGAATGGAAATGAATTTTAATAAGCGTTGGAGGCAGAAGAAGCAGAAACCCTCCATTCTCCCCTCTATGGCCAGGCACCTTCTTGACCATCATTACCACAAAGGGAAGAATGCCGGCCTGTTAATCATCAGTGAAGAAAGCGTGCTCCCTTCCTCAAGTCTTTGTGGGTGTTCATTAACCTTGTGAGTGCCTCAGCCAGCAGAGGACAGCTGTCCCAGGGACATTTCCATATGCCTTAAGAGAAGCAAAATGTTGGGCTAGCCTCAGGGATCCTGCCTATAGAAAAAAATGGGAGAAAGCTCCCTTAGGAATTAAAGTCAAGGACTATTAGCATTTAGCACTTACATTGCACTATTTTAAAATTTGCAAAATTTTGCAGTTACTTTGCACTTTTATAAAATTAAGTATAATGTGGTTATTGCTCATTTCTCAGCCTGACAGAGAGACAGAAGCATCATCTGGTATTGGAAATCCTAATCTCCACCTCCTTTCTGAAATGAAAGCTAAAACAAATGTTCTTGGGTTATTTACTACCTCTTATTGGTTTTTAAGGACAGCCCAAGGATCAGAAACATTCTGGTGACCTTAAGAATTTATGAAATATCTCCTAACTCCAAGCAAAACCACGTGAAATCCATCCTGATAAAAACAACAGAATAATTTTGAAATTCTTTCAAATAAATTTAGATTCTAAATGGCGGTCTTCATTTGGGAAACCATGGATTCTCCAGTAACTATATTTTCCCAACGTTTTTCACACTAATTCATGTGGCTATTGTTTGTATCTCTCTGCACAAGTCCTGAATTTGTAAGATCATTGACCTTAAGTTAGTCCAAGCTCATTAAACCTGACCTTAAAGGCACCACCATCCCACTTAAACCTTTTGGTAAAAATCCTGTAAGATTGTTACTGAAGGAAGACGGGTCTGGAAATAGGTTCTTCCATGGTGTCGTAAGAAAGGAATTTCAGGGACACATGTGTAGGAGGATATTAAGCGACAGTGGCAAGATTTCTTAGAGCGCCCTTGAAAAGTCTGCCACAATCAACAAGGCACTTCCCCAGCACTCAGCTGGTAGGTTGAGTTGGCTGCCCCCAGGTACACCATGCCAACATCTCATCCACGACCAGGTGGTTCAGGTCCTCTCACACTTGGACCCACCAGGCCCAGGAGGGTCAACAGGGCCCAAAGCTGCAGTGCCATCAGCCCGGGACCCAGGACTCTGGTAATCTAATTTAGCCACTGTTCCCATCTAGCCCCGTGATTGGCACTGTGCTTCAGCCCACGTGTTAGTGTAAGTAGCTAAATATTAATAAAGGAAGGGAATCAGACCTTTAGAAGCCTAATCTACTAGGAAGCTAAGGCTTCACACACTCCCTAGGGCAGCGGTTCTCAACCTGTGGGTTGAGACCCCTCTGGGGTTGAATGACCCTTTCACAGGGGTCGCCTAAGACCATCAGAAAACACATATATAATTACATATTGTTTTTGTGATTAAATCACTATGCTTTAATTATGTTCAATTTGTAACAATGAAAATACATCCTGCATATCAGATATTTACATTACGATTCATAACTTCATAACAGTAGCAAAATTACAGTTATGAAGTAGCAATGAAAATAATTTTATGGTTGGGGGTCACCACAACATGAAGAACTGTATTAAAGGGTCGAGGCACTAGGAAGGTTGAGAACCACTGCCCTAGGGGATCACAGCATTGCCCTGCCAAGGGGATTAACACCCCTCCCTCCCCCATATAGGGAGGAAGGACCAGCTTTCCAATCTCCCCAGGGAACTGCTGGCCCAGTGCCGCATTGTGGGGGAAAGAGGGTAGGAAATTCCTCTGCTGGGCGCATGTCCAGTAGAAGCCAAGATGGCACAGGGGGAGGCACTTATACTATGAGGCATGCACAGTAGGAACTAAGATGGCAACCACAGATGCCTGTCAGTCTAGCCTGGGAAAAGGATGGGATTGGATAAGGTCCACAGGACCCCAGAAGATCTAGCGAATCAAAAGGTGAGGAGGGAGGCCCAATACCAGCCCAAGGGATTTTGAAATTGATTAATTGATCAGTTTGAAAGAGTGCCTGGTCCTTCCCAAGTCCAAGATAATATAATAAGCCTAACAAAAGGGCTCTCTCTCTCTCTCTCTCTCTCTCTCTCTCTCTCACATGCATTCAACCTGTTCATTCACGCATTCTCTCTCCATAGCAGCCATGCAGGCCTAGCAAACCTAGAAGTCACTTGGGGCCCAAGGCAGATGGCGTGGGCTAGGAGCAGGGGCCTGGGCACAGCACTAGCTGGAGCTCAGCGGGAACACAGGCTAAACTAGCCAGATGGGGACAGGGACTGAACTGGACTGAACCACTGGCAAAGAATTTCTGGATCTTGGTCTTTGTTCTGGGCCCAATGAAGACAAGACTGGACTTCTTTCACAGCAGGCTGGAGCTGAACCTGGGACAGTTCTTTGATTTTGCTTCTACAATAAACCTTACTACTAACCCTTACTCTCCCAGACTCGGGTCCCTGGAATGCTTTCCTTGTGACTCAGTGAAAGGGCCTCATTTTCCACGGGGACACATGCTGCTAAAGAGAGACGGGAGCCTTCCTTAAGTTGCCCTATGTTTCCTCGGGCACGAGGGAGAGCAGGCTTTCTCTCAAACTATCCAATCTCTTTCTAGGCTCTTCCTGGGCTTGTGTCCTTATTCTACTACCTGATCTCTGTCCCAGATTTTCTCAGATTTGTCTCTTCTTCTTTATGGTCACCATTCTGGCTTCCACTGTGCATGCGCTGGGTAACGGATCTGCCCCCTTAACCATTTGTCCCTCCCTGTTAATCTGAGGGAACTGGCCAGTTGTTCCCCGGGGTGACTGGAAATCCAGACTCCAATCCGTGTGGTGGAGTGATTCAGCTATTCCCTGAGGTATCTGTGAGACTATAGCTTCCCAACTTAATGGCTCTCAGCCAGTTGGCTCCCTTCTCTTTTGTTAATACCTAACTAGCTGTTTACACTAACAAGGTTCCCACTGCTATCTCTAATGGTTCATTCAAGCCAGTAAGGCTCTTCTAGTTGATCTCCTACCAAACCAAATAAATTATACATTTTTTTGAAGGAAAGGAAGAAAATGTTCCCATTGCCAGCATAACAGAATATCTGATACCTTTAATATCTAGATGTAGACTTTGTCATCAGCAAGAGCTGTGGCCTCTCTACAAGGTGCATGTCATGCTGTCAGAGATTCCGAAGCCACTAACCCTGCCGTCCTCCAAAGCATTAGGGAGAGAAGAGGGACCAGGAGGTCCTAGTGAGCCTTTCCCTCTTCCCACCCTAAAGTAGGCACTGCGCTCTGAACAGCATTTGCAAATGAATTTTTACTGATATGTGTGTCAACCATGTAGTTTATATTGGAGGATTTGCCTTCTGAGGATTAAGACTTAATCTCTGAGATTTTCCCATGCAGTCCTTAACATTCTATAGTTTGTTTTTTTACTAAATCTCAATATTTAATGAGCAGGAGAGAGCAAGTACAAAGCGATCCTGTTACACACACACACACACACACACACACAATCAGTTGACCCCCCACTCTGGAAAACTAACATTAACCTCTGTAGTCCTTTTTGCTAGAAAGGTGCATTTTAAATTTTTAATGATGTGTTTAATGAAGTTATTCTTCCCCACTTTCATGTCCTCTTGAGCAACAATTACCAGCCCCGCTCCTGGGGTCCCAGAAGCAGGTAGCATAGAATAGTAAGAAGCTGGGGCTGGGCTTGCAAAGGTCTCAGCCATTTCTCTCCCCATTATCACCCGGTTAAACTGCTCTGGCTCCGACAGCCTAACAAGGTGCTAATGGGCCATCCGTTCTAGCCCAGTTCACAGCAGGTTGTTTCAAATGGGCTGGGGAGGTTGATTTGCATTGGAAATCTTCCCTCGCTCCCTGGCTTTTTTGTTGGGCCCTTTGATTTCTCCTCCCCAGACACTCTCCGGGCTGACTTAGAATGGCACAAAATCACGTCAGTTCAGAATCTGAATTGCCTGAGTTTAGCTTTTAAATGCGCCCCATTATTTCATCAAGTTGTGGAAAGGGGGAGGAGTGAGGGGGAAAGAAACAGAGTAAAGAGATTTTAAAATGAAAGGGAGAGATGATGACAGATGGATGCAAATGTTGCTTTTAAAAGTGGAGAGGAGCAGCTGATGTTGGGGCATGAAATTAAATTAGTGCATCTGTGGCTGGATGCGTGTCATTCAGCCGCCTATTTTCTCCTCCAGAGGAGTTGGGCTACCTCCTGATTAGCCAGCTTACTTTCACGGGGCCGGGAACACGTCCCTGCATGCAAGGCAGAGGCCCTTTTCATACAAGGGGGCTGCCTGTAGGAAAACCTAGCACACCAGGCAGCCCTCTCACCTCAGGGTGTCCCTACCATCCTGGGAAGGAGGAGTGGCTTAGCTGAAACCCTAGTTCCTGAGGCCAAACGGAGGTGTGTGTAGGCGAGCGGAGGGGAAGAGTGGAGGATGAAAGAGAAATCAGCACACTTTCCAAGGAGACAGTGTTTACTAGTGGCCTGTGGTGAGCTGAACAAGCGAACAATCTGCCTTTGAAAACCCTGCCTGCCACGTGCCGGAAATGCTCAGAATGCATAAATGTTTATGGCCATTTCTACAGAGTAACAGGAAGGATCTGTTTCTTCAGGGCGAGGCACCAGGGTGCTCCCCATAAAGAACGGTGCTCAGGCTTCCACTTCCCTCCGGAAAGCTGAACAGTCCTCCAGCGTTGGGGCCACGGCCAGGAAGGTTTCTGGCACAGTTCAGCTCCTGGCTCTCTAGTCTTCACCCTTCATCTCGCATCTCGATTCCCATCCTCTCTTTCACCCAAAGCTAACCGTCTAAGCCGGTTGTCCCCCAACCAGTGAGGCCAAGGTTGCTGCCTAATTGGCATAGCATTGCTTTGTAATGATGGGTAGAAGAATAGGCTGCCCTGAAATGTGCCACTCAGACATGTGGGCTGTTTTGAGCTGGGGACAATCAAGGCCCCCAAAACTCAGAGGTTTTTTTGTTTTGTTTTTTTTTTTTGTTTTTTTAGCTCTCTCTTAACTGCCTAAAAGAATTTAGATAGAAAGCCTGGTCCAGAAAGAGAATTAACACCAGAAATATACAAAGAGTATAGGCTAGGTGTGCTGGGCTGGGGGAGCTCAGTAGGGCCTGTTTGTTCAGTCTCTGTCCCATGCATGGCATGGGAAACATCTGTTTGCCAAACATTTGCTCTTTCCATCTTCCTGTTAATTGCATCCTTCCCTTAAAGCCCCAGATCCCTACCCCCTTCTCCTTAGCTCAGGATGGCATATAAGCCTGGATCGCTTGTCTTTTAGCCTGCCCATGTGAGGCTCCTATATGTACAAAATTAAATTTGTTTTTCTCTTCTTAATCTGTCTTATGTCAATTTAATTATTAGACCAGCCAAAAGAACCAAGAAGGGTAGAATAAAATTTTCTTCCCCTACAGTAAAAGCCAAATTAACAGGGGAGCCACATTATTCAGAAATGGTTACATGAAACTTAAAAAAAAAATTCAAAGCAAAAGTTAATTTCTGGATATTTACAAAAGTTAATGCCCGGATATTTACAGATCTAATCATGACCCTTGCCCACTGACCATGGCCATATTCTATGGGTGGGATCACAGAGGTTGTTTCAGTAGGACATTATCCAGTGTCAACTTGAATCTATTTTTAAAAAAATAAGAAAAACCATTAACTTAAAAGTATCATCATCAAGATAAAAGAGTTATTAAAATCTCCTTTCACCCAGCAAACTATTTCATGGACCAAAAAATGAAAATAAAAAACCCTCACTATTTCTTGTTTCTTCTCTCAGCAAGGATGGGGTTCAGGACACGCTACTCCAAAATATGATGCATTATCATAGGGAATATTTTAAGCTGAAGGAATCTAAGAAATGGTGGGTTTAGGAAGGACTTTGTGACCTTCCCTTGAAACAGGTCACAAGGCCCTCATGTGAAAGGTGCCCTTCCCACACCTGGAGGAAAGAAGCATCCTAACTTCAAGACAGAGAGACTTTAATAGGAATCCAGATTAATGGGCTTGCTAAAATTCCCTAAGTTTACTACTCTTAGCTGATACCCTCTGTTCTCTCACATTTCCCCATTACTGGCCACTCTCATCAAACCTAGTTTGAAAATACTCAGCTTTAACCATTACTTTGTGGTTTTGCTTCTATATGAAGTCTCCCATATCATATAAAACTTATCCTATATAATAAAAGGCTAATATGCAAATTGACTAAGTAGTGGAATTACCAGTTGATATGATGTGCACTGACCACTAGGGGGCAGATTCTCAATGCAGAAGCTGCCCCCTGATGGTCAGTGCATTTCCACAGGGGGAGATCCACTCAGCCAGAAGCTGGGTTCACTGCTGGGGAGCGCAGCGGCAGTGTCCGAAACCTCTCCTGCCTCCGTGATAGCACTAAGATGTCCAACTGATGTCTTCGGCCCATTCCCCACGGGAAGCAGGCCTAAGCCATCAGTTGGACATCCCCTGAGGGCTCCCAGACTTCGAGGGGGCGCAGGCCGGGCTGAGGGACCCTCCCCCCTCCAGTGCACAAATTTCGTGTGCCAGGCCTCTAGTATTAAATAAATATGTATGTTTTTTTCCCCGAGTGTTAGTGTGTCTTTTGTTACAGAGCTTCAGATGAGAACCTAGAATGGTAAATGGAAAATATTGATTCCTGCCCTATAGCAAGCAAAAGAGAAATAAGAGGGAAAGGCATGCCCTTTCCATACAGACCCCAGCGTTTTATGAGAAATACTTTCTCCGAACGGATCCCACTATCAAGGAGGAGGCCCAGGTGTTGCTATTCGCATCACCTGCTTAGGCAGAGCACCTGGCGAACACCATGTGGTCTTCAGGCAATTTTCAAGTTGTCTTTTTAGATTTCTTACACTGGAAATGCATGCACACCAAAGATGAGGAACATATAACATCAGGGAAGAAAAAAAAAGAAAGAGAGTCCCATGTAAATGCATCGTGCAAGGTGTTCTTCCTGGATCCTCCCTCACCTCACAGTTGCTTCATGTTATGCCTTACAGCCCAGGAAAATTCCCCATAGCGTTTTGTGGGCAAGAGCATCACTGGATTGCTTGGTTCCCCCCTCAGAGGTGATTAGCTAACAGCCCGTATTTAGCTCCTGTTGCTATTTCTTTCCTAGCCAAGTCCTCGATTCCCTGAAGCACTTCTGATGTGGTTCTTGGAACTGTCTCCCATGTGCTAGCACTGATCTGCCCCAAGCAAAATGCTTCGCCCATCTGTGCCAGGAAGATGTTTGCATTGTTTTCCATCAATCTTTCTCTCTCCAAAGGAACTGGATGAGAAAGCATGTCTTATTCCATTGTTGCCACTGTCCCATAATAAGAATCTTTGGTTCTCACTAAGGGAACATCAAGCCTGAGTCAGGAAAGTCCAAGTGCATTGCTTTGGTAGTTGAACCTTGGTGGATATAAGACTGTGAAGTATGCGATGTGGATCTTGAATTCTTTCTCACTTTCCCCTGCAGACCACCCCTTGCTGTAGCATCCCCAGTTCCTATCATTGTCCCCATAGACCCCCACAGGCAACCTTGACTGTTTTCACTATCTCTGTTTCCTAAGACTTTTTTTTCAAATTCACACAACAACAGTTTATCTTATTGTCCCCACTGATGTGACAAAGGAATTAGAATCCAAAAGAATAGCTGTGACATAATTTTGAGGCCCCTGTGGGCCACCACTGAGTTATTTTTGAGAGAAAGCAACTATATCGACTCATCACTTCACAGCATATAAAGAAACACCTACCAGCTGTCCAATAGGGATTCAATAACTATTTGCAGGTTTCATTTTAGCAATAGGAGACAAATCTTCCCACTGTTCCCATCATTTCAGGTTGAACTGTACCTGTAGATACCAACGTTCATTTGAAAACAAAGCGACTCTGGAGCAACTATCTGGTAACATTTCAACTGCTTTGAAAACTTCACTCTGCGCAGGAATCACTAGGGAATCTTGCTAAAGTGCAGATTTGTATTTATAAGGTTTGAGGAGGGGTCTGAGATTCTGCTCTGATACCATGCCTATGCCACCAAGTTTTCTGAGTTCTTGTACTTAATTATTAAACTGGTGGCCTTGAGGACTCTGAAACTTGCAATGGGTGTCAGATGTGATTGGTCTTGCAGACTGTTTCCTCTAACTTATCAACTTTGAAAACATGATGCCAAGTGAAGGAAGCGAGACAGAAAATGCCAAATATCATATGATTCCATTTTTATGAAATGTTCAGAACAGGCAAATCCATAGACACATGGAAAGTAGATTAGTGGTTGCCAGGGGCTTAGACTGGGGAGAACGGGGAGTGACTGCTAAGGGGTACAGGTGGGGGTTTTTGGAGCGATGAAAATGTTTTGAAATTGGATCATGGTAATGGTTGCACAACTTTGTTAATATAATAGAACCCAGAAAATTGTATACTTTAAAGGGCTGAATTTTATAGTATGTAGCTCAGTCTTGGCACCCAGTAGATTACTTGAACAGGCCCAGAGATGAAGAAGAAACGGGGGTCTCTGGAGCTGGTAATTCAGCTTTCCCAATGTACGCCCCCCCGCCCCCAGCATAAATCCAGGGGGTGTAATTCTTCAGCATCCTCTGCTGAGCTCTTCAGGAGCGACCCCGTGGGAGAAGCTACTGGCGGCAGTAACAACCTGAAGTCAGCAGCCCTGGGCTGTGCTCCCTCATCTCACCAGCACCAGGTTCTCCATAGCAAAAAACCAAAACTCTTGTTTTAAAAAACTTGGCTAAAAAAAACACCTTTTCTGTTTGTGTTTCTCATTAAAACACCACTTTTGAGTCCTTTAGAAAGGGTCCAGCTGGATATTGGCTCTAAGACCTTTGACAGCTACTCTAATTGCCTGGAGGTCCGCTAGTAGTGATGGCTCTCACAGGTTTAATTGTGAAGTTTCTGCCAAGTCATTAATGTGGAACCAGAGTCCAGAAATAAAAGAAAATTAGAAATGAGAAGAAAATCAACCTTGTCTGCTTCTGGACAGTCACCTCTCCCCGGGCCAGGACAAGTTTTCCCCCTAAGTTGTTCTCTCCTGACATAGTGGGAGGAACCCTAGGATCTGATTCCTGATCCTGCCACTGACTCACCACATGGCCTCGGGCAAGTCATTATGCGTTTCTGGCATTCCTAAAACTGGGATACTAGTGCCTCTCCTGCTCAGCTCTGTGCCTAAGTGCTACCTGGACAAGGCACTTCTGTAGATAATTTCTGCAGAGTGAGGGAGGGTGAAGAGGGATGCATGTCCAGGGCTCCCCGGGAACACCCAAAAGAGCCTAAGGTTGGGTTAGGAACACTTTCTGCACAGAGATACAAGTGGAAGAAAATAAAACTGAAAGGGCTAGGGCTAGGCCCTCCCTCTTGCCCCAGGGTAAGGGCTACGCCCTCCATCTTACCCTGTGTCCCCATGTGCTCAGGGAGTCACCTTCTTCCCGGAAGCCCAGACCTCTGCTGGCCACGCCCGGGAGTTTAAACTAACCAATGACAATCAAGGAACGTGCGCGCCATAGAGATGACCACATCCTGTGTAGCAAGACACCGACTTGCGCCTGGCCAATTGGCAAGGCCACAGCCCTTTCTCCTCCCCTTACTCCAACCCCCTATAAAATCCCTCCCCACACAGAGTTCTCTCTCTCAGCCACTTGGCTTGCCATTGTGTCGGTGAGTGTGGTGGACGGGGAGCTCAAGCTAGCTTGAAATATAAAGGACTCTTTGCTTTTGCATCGGACTGGCTGGCTCCCTGTTGGTTTCTTGGGGATCCTGAAATCTGGGCATAACAAAAACATTCTACCACAAGAATTTGTTCACTGTTAGGGACTATAAGAGAACACATCTGAAAAAAATCATTTTTAGCCCCAGCCAGTTTGGCTCAGTGGGTAGAGCATAGATTGAAGGGTCCCTATTCTGGTCAAGGGCACATACCTTGGTTGCAGGCTTGGTCTCTCCCCCTCCTTTCCACTCTCTAAAAATCAATAGAAAAATATCCTTCAGGTGAGGATTAATAAAAATAAATAACACTAATTGAAACAAGAAATTTATAAAAAAGCATTTTAAAAAATATATATTTTATTGATTTTTTACAGAGAAGAAGGGAGAAGGATAGTTAGAAACATCGATGAGAGAGAAACATCGATCAGTTGCCTCCTGCACACTCCCTACTGGGGATGTGCCTGCAACCAAGGTACATACCCTTGACTGGAATAGCATCTGGGACCCTTCAGTCTGTTAGGCCGGAGAGAGCCCAGGATCGGATACATGCAGACATGTGACGAAATAATGGACTCCCCCTGGCATTTCTAAGATCAGCATGCCAGACACAGATACTGGCTTCTCCACGACCCCCACACAGATACTGACGCATTCCTGAATACCTTGCTGAGCCCCTGCAGCTGAAACTTCCTCAGCTGAATACCTCAGCTCATGTCCCCGCCCCTCACCCAACCGTAGTATAAAAAAAGCACCCCCCTCCCTGTTGGCATGAATCCACGTGCCCTGTCCTTGGGGGTACATGGATCTCCCGGGGATGCAGATTAAACTTTCCTTCCTTCCTTCCTTTTCTGATCAACTCTCTTTATTTCCTTCGCCGCCTCCTGAGCCACCTAACCTAACACAGTCCTCTTATCCACTGAGCCAAACTGGTTTGGGCTAAAAAACCATTTTTAAAGAGTGTTCAAACTGATTGTGTCTCAAGCATCGTGGTGGAAATTTCACTTCCTCCATGGTCATGTAATCACATTTAATCCTTTTCTTGAATCCTTACAACAAACATTCCAGAGGTTATTATGCTCCCCGTTCTACAGATGAGAATATTAAGCACACAAAGTTTTCATAACTTGCTTAAATTTCATGTGACTGGTCCGTGACTGAGATGGGTTTTGAACCATAGCTTTCTGACGATAACACCCATGTTCTGTCTACACTACAGAGCAGCGGCTCTCAGATCTGATGATAATCAAAACTGCCTCAGGGGTTATGAGGATTAATAGGCCGAGGACCAACTGCTACATCCTGTTATCCGTCTCCTCTATCCTTAAGGAGCTTCTTAAAATTTCATTTTTAAAAGCGTTGCATCTTGCATGTTCTCCCTGCCTACTTCTTTCCTAGAAAATACTCTGGATCAAGTCCAGGAGGCAGCATAGTATAGTGGGCAAGTACACAAGTTTGGAGCCAGTATCTGAGCTGTAATCTTTGCTAGCTATATAACCGTAAGCAACTTATTTAACTTTGTTAAACCAGTTTATTCAACTGTGCAAGGGAAATAATGCCTCCTTGGAAGGATTGTTACAAAGATTAAATCAGTTAATGACCTAAAATGGTTAACAAAGGCCTAGGCTCAGGGTAAGTGTGGAATAAATTGCACCTCGTATTGCTTGACTCCACCCTGTTTAGAGGACACGGAAAAGCAGTGAAAGAAGCCAAAATCCAAATCCATTTAAAGTCTGTCCCTGTTCTTCCCAGGTGACCTTCACCTTGCACATGAATGCTGCCTCAAGAAATCCAAGTGTTTCCTGTGAATCTTGTTTTCCAAAAGAACTTAGAAATAACAAAACAAAGGTTACACTACTTCACAATTAGACATGTGGATGCTAATGAGAATCCAATTCAATCACTATTTTTAAAATATATTTTTATTGATTTCAGAGAGGAAGAGAGGGAAAGAAACATCAATGATGAGAATCATTGATTGGCTGACTCCTGCACGCCCCCTACTGGGGATCAGAAACCCTGGCATGTGCCCTGACCAGGAATCTAACCGTGACCTCCTGATTCATAGGTATACGTTCAACCACTGAGCAACACTAGCTGGGCTCAATCACTATTCAATGATCACCTACTACAGTGGTTCTCAACCTTCCAAATGCCACGGCCCTTTAATACAGTTCCTCATGTTGTGGTGACCCTCAACCATAAAATTATTTTCGTTGCTACTTCATAACTGTAATTTTGCTACTGTTATGAATCGTAATGTAAGTACCTGATATGCAGGATGTATTTTCATTGTTACAAATTGAACATAATTAAAGCATAGTGATTAATCACAAAAACAATATGTAATTATATATGTGTTTTCCGATGGTCTTAGGTGACCCCTGTGAAAGGGTCGTTCGACCCCCAAAGGGGTCTTGACCCACAGGTTGAGAACCGCTGACCTACTATATACTAGGAGATAAAAGAGAGATAAGCAGAACACAGTCCCTGCCCTTGAACTCATGGTTTATTACAGAGGGTTAGATGAAGCCATAAATGACCATAATCTAAGGTGCAATAGGAGAAGCCCCATGAGAGAAGAAAAGTACTCTGAGAGTTCCAGGGAGGGAGAACTTAATCTCCATTTGGATAAAGACTTCATGAAGGAGAAGAATTCACATAACTTTGGGAGATAGGATTTTAAAAGTGAATATGAAACTGGACAACCAATGGGTTCGGGCTGCCTGTCACTACTGAAGCCAATTAAGCAGAGACAGGATTGAATCATATACTAGCGTTTATTCCAGTACTGCTGCCAGTATGGGAGAGCAGCAGGTCATCCACACAAATCTGCTCTGCACCACCACCACCCCCCATCCCCATAAGCCTGTTGCTTATATTGGGTGGAACAAAGATTACTGGGGAAGTAGGCAAAAGGAATAAGAATGGGTATGCAAAATGGCTATTACAGGGCTGGGGCAGGTCTGCATTGTTTGGGCAACAAGAATGTTAATCGTTCCATATAATAGGAAGTTTTTGAATGAGACTGGATGGAATTCCAAGGTTGACTTCCATATCCAAGGTTGACTCCCAGCACTAAAGCAAGACATGCATGTAAGTGGTGGGAGGAAAAGCGGGAGAGGTGGGTGGTGGCCATATGGGGGAAGCTAGCTAATTTTGGGGTGGAGGGAGGGCAGAGGTTAACTCAATTTAGGAATAAAGAGCCAATAAAGCATTTTGAATGGGGGAGCAATGTGATTGGGTGTTTTTATCCTAGTTCATTCATCATGTGCTAAACAATAATGCCTCTCAGGAGGCGATAAAGATGAAATGAGTCCAAATCAGTAAAGCATCTGACAAAACTTAAAAAGCGCAACATTGATTCTACTTCTCCCTTCTACAGCACCCAGAAATCCCATTGTTTTCTGCATCTGAGTGTCTGCAACCTGCAAACATGGGCCTAGGGTCTTGTTAGGATTCTGCTGGATGTGAACCTTTTCTTTCTTCCCGGGATCCAGCTGCAGGAGTCACCCTGTGACCTGGGTCTAGAAAACCTCTAGGCAGAAGCCAGCGGATACGTTTATATGACCTATAGCTGTTTACCTCAGCCCGGGGAACTTAGAATTCCACAGAGCGAGCCCAGGCAACCTCACCCTCCCTGCGTCCAGCCCGCCAGCGGGGAAGCTGGCCCTCGCTCATCTTTTTTAATGTCTCTCTTTAGAGGCTCAGTTTGATTGACCAGCCACCATCACTTGGCATTCAGGAAGTGTGCCTTCCCGCATACTCTCTGCTGCATTGAGCTTACGGCATGATTTGGGGGTTTGTAGCCTTTCATTCCCCCCTCTCGCCTCCTCCTGCTGCTAGGAGTCCTTTCTCCCTGATCAGAACCTTCTAGCAGCTTCATCAGGGCCATTGTTAAGAGAAGGCGGGTCTTCTCACAATGGGTACCTGATGACTTCTCCTTTCTGCAGACAAATCAGTCCATGGAGAAAGGCCTCATTACTGCTCTCCTGCCATTATTCTGAACGTGCCTGCTCGGGGCCGCGCTGGGTCCCCTCCGCTGAGGGAGGGCAGAGGGAAGGAGAGCCTGTTTTTTGCCATTCACTTTTTGAAAATGTGGCTGCGAAAATACTTTCCCCACTAATGGGATTTGAAGGAGACACAACTTCGGCGCTGCTTAACCCTCACATATTCTTGCAAAGTCTTTTATAGACTTCGAAGTTAACAGTTTTTTTCTGAGGTTCCTCCTGTCTTGTTTAACTCAGTGCTTCATCTCCCCAGAGATTAAAAAATGCACTGACCTCTCCCCCCTCAAGCATCTCAGTGTCTTAAAATCAAAAACAGCCTTTCTGCCCCCTCCCCCTCCGTAATTGCCCTTTTCTTTTGCTCTCACACCTGCAGCCTAGCTTCCGCCCAGCACACTCAAAAATCATGAATTAAGTGTCCATTGTGGTTAAGGCGCTGGAATAGGCCTGGTGGGGGATAAATTACCCCTCAATCTTCTCTGTTTCACATTCTGATATGCCAGATAAGCCCCTTCTTCCAAAAGGCCAGCCTTCAGACAGCCTGAGTCTTTTTCCCATCTAATGTGCTTGTGATGTCCTCCAGGTAACAGACAGTTGTCAGAGCAAGTATTTAATTACAGCTACTCTTTAGGGAGTATGTACATCTCGATTTCCTAATCTAACTCTTTAAATTTCAGACAGAAACCCCATGGAATTAG
>NW_005871498.1:514612-544793 GCF_000147115.1 Myotis lucifugus
TCAACTGGCTGTTGCTGTTTTTGAGGATGGAAGGAAGGTCCCAAAGGATGCGGGTGGCCTCTGGAAGCTGGAAAACACAAGGCAGCAGATTCTCTTATGGAGTCTCCAGGAGGAACACAGTCTGGACAACACACTTTCAACCTAGTGAAACAGTTGTTCTTCTGACCTTAAGGATTTTGAGATAATAGATGCTTGTGGTTTAAACCCTACTAGAGGGCCAGTGCATGAAATTTGGTCTCTAGGCCTGGCTGGTGATCGGGGCCTATTGGGGCAGTCTCGCCCAGTCCTGATAGGGACCAGGCCAGGCGGGGCCTGCTGGCTACCTGCTGGGGCCTGGGGGCCTGCTGGCTGCTGGACAGGGCATGCAGATGGGGCCTGCCGGTTGTGCGGAGGGACTGGGGAGGTTGGCGGTCACAGGAGGTTCACTGTGGGAGCTAACTGACTACCAGGGGGCAGCTCCTGAACTGAGTGTCTGCCCCCTGGTGGTCAATGCACGTCATAGTGACCGGACCGGTGGTTCTGGTCCTTCTAATCATTCGGTCGCGTAGGCTTTTATATATATAGATCATTTGTTGGAAGAAAAGCAAATACTGCAGCCTTCACTAACAATGACCTCTAAAGAGCAGAACCTGAAGGACAATTAGATCATTTTAAACACAGAGTTAGAGGCATTGATTTGGGTAAATGAACATGGACAGCCAACATAATTTTGATAGTGGAGCCACACCCTCCTCCCTACCTCCCTTCATCCCTGTCACCCTAGATAACTGAGCAGAGCCAACACTCCATTGCCCATGCCATGGGAAGGAGGCACTAAACCTTCCTGAGATCCAAGGCCTCCTCCGTGGGAACTGGGGCTTTGCCTGCATAATCTTGCCTTCTCAACTGTTGGATTTAGTTAGTGGCATCTCCTCTCACACTGAGGGTCTCCTTTACTTGCTTCCTTATTCTTGGCTACAATGCAGTGAGCTGGGGTCATTGAGTAAATGACACTTCGCTTTAGTCCCATTAAAGATTAATATCCAAATGCTAACGGAAGAACTAAGAACAGGGATTTTCCTTCCCCAAATGGGCCATTTCACAGGAGTTTCACATAGATTCATGTAGAAGTTCCTATAGATTCACTAGATATAAGTAAACTAGGAATAAGCCCTAATGCCACCCCCTAACCTCCTAGCCCCTGTAGGGAGAAAGGGGAATGTCTCTAGTCTAGGGCAATAGTGCTCACAGCTCCAAACAGGGTGAGGACGGTGCTGATGGGTGGACACTGTCTTGGTAGCCTGTGAATTCTGCAAAAGTGCTGAGTCCTCTTTTGGTCAGGAAGGGTTGTCAGTTTTATTGGCAGGTTCCAGCATGGACAGGTATGCTAGGGCAGTGGTCGGCAAACTGCGGCTCTTTGGCCCCTTGAGTGTGGCTCTTCCACAAAATACCACGTGCGGGCGCACATGTACAGTGCGATTGAAACTTCGTGGCCCATGCGCAGAAGTCAGTATTTTGTGGAAGAGCCACACTCAAGGGGCCAATGTGGCTCGCGAGCCACAGTTTGCCAACCACTGAGACAAAACAAGTATACAAGACAAGTGTGGATGGGAGAGTTGGAAGGGGTCAGCAAACGTACCTCAATCAGATTGAGGACGTTTTTAGCAAAGGCCAGCTTAGGAGTACCCTAATTAAGTTAATAACAATGTACCTACCTATATAGTTTAAGTTTTAAAAATTTGGCTCTCAAAAGAAATTTCAATCGTTGTACTGTTGATATTTGGCTCTGTTGACTAATGAGTTTGCCGACCACTGTGCTAGGGTGCCCCAGAGGAAAGTGACTACCTGAAGTGGACATGGCTCTTAGAAGGTATGGTTAGATAATCATGTGCTGGGAATTCGTGCCAAAAGTTGTACTAATTCATATATATATATATATATATATATATATATATATATATATGTTTTTATTGATTTTTAGAGAGAGAGGAAGGGAGAGGGATAGAGAGAGATAGAAATGACGATGAGAGGGAAGCATTGATTAGCTGCCTCCTGCACGCCCCCTTCTGGGCATCAAGCCTGCAACCTAGGCATGTGCCCCAACTGGGAATCGAACCAGTAACCTCTTGGTTCATGGGTCTACGCTCATCTGAGCCTCACCGTCCGGGCTGTACTAATTCTTTCCAATGATATCCTTCAGAGTCAGCCACAGCTTTCTAAACCAAACGTAGCCTTTGTACCTAAATTAAACTAACATCACTGCAATAAAGTTGAATCTCTTTACAACTGGGTTTCTTCATTTCAAATATTGATAAGAAAGTGCCTACTTCTTACAGGTGCAATGATGATTAAATGAGATTATCCAGCTAAGCACGTAGAATAGTGTCTGACATGCAGTAAGGACTCACTAAAGGTAGTTGACTCTTATTATTACTGCTGTTATTATGTTAAAACCTATAAGCTGTAAACTACTTAAGGCAGAAGCTGGGGTCCAATTGGAGAAAGAGTCGTTTCAAGGCTCGGCCCCATAAAAAAGGAAAATTTCTGGGGCATCCATATCACACACATCCAGAGAAGCGAGGCCTTGCAGCAGCATGTCTTCCTTTCCAGTCTGAATGAAAGCATGCTGAGTGGACGCAGGGGGAGTCAGATAAAGGTCCCGCCGCCCAGCGGGCCATTCTTGACAATAAGTACAGGTTATTTTCCTGCTGGTCTTGCAGTGGGGTTTGGCCAGTGGCTGAGTTGTAGCTCATGGGATGCATGAAGAAATGATGAGTGGCACTTTCAGGCCCATATACACTCCCACATGTGACCCTCCATTCTATCTTTTTTCCCTGAATATCCTGGCTGAATGGAGAAGCTTTCAAATCCCTGGAGGACAGTGGAACTATCATGTGGCACATCATCCAGGAAAGACAGCATGGACAGGGGACTGCGGCATGAGCGAGAAGTGAGCTTTTGTGGTATTAAGCCATAAGTACAGTGCCCTTTGTGATTCATTTTCAACAAATGTTGTTCATTCTCTCTTAGTATAGCAAGCTAATAAGAGACACAATGATGCATATAACAAAAATACAAGATAAGAAGGAAAAGTCTTAGATCTTTTCCATTAAAAAAAAATACTATCCTTGCTTAATGGCATAAAAAGCTTCCAGTAAGCTGACCATAGCAGAAAGGATTGCTAAGTAAATCTTATTTCCATAATGAGAAAAAGACAGTCCCCTATGTGGTAAAATTACGTGCTTGAAACTGTAACAAATATTATATGAATCGAATCTGTGAAGGGGAAGCTGGATAACATATCACAGTGATACATTACCATCAGCTATAAGGAAATTAGCAATAACATTGGGCATTATCCTGGACGGCAAAAGAAGTATCAGAATTAAGTCAGTTGGTAAACATGCGTCAGCTGCCAGAACGTCACTGTCACCACCTCATCAGGGAGGTGCTGCCCCTTTATCCAGGGGTGGCAACGAGGAGAAGCTGGCTGAGCAGCTGGCGGGAAGCTCTGGCGGGGACGCCTGCCCTGGGTGGGGATGGCTACAGGACAGCTGTGTCCCCTTCACACCCCGAGATCTTGTGTCCTAGGAAAGGAGCCAAATGATTTTGCACAACCTCCAAATTCCTTAAGTTTTTCAATTGCTGTTTTGGGGGCTTCTTGGCATAATAATTTTGTAACTTATTTTGTAAAAATTTCCAATTTGAAAGAGAGAGAGAGAGAAGGAGAGAGGAAGGAAGGAAGGAAGGAAGGAAGGAAGGAAGGAAGGAAGGAAGGAAGGAAGGAAGGAAGAGAGAGAGAGAGAGAGAGAGAGAGAGAGAGAGAGAGAGAGAGAGAGAAAGGAAGGAAGGAAGGAAGGAAGGAAGGAAGGAAGGAAGGAAGGAAGGAAGGAAGGAAGGAAGGAAGGAAGAAAGAAAGAAAGAAAGAAAGAAAGAAAGAAAGAAAGAAAGAAAGAAAGAAAGAAAGAAAGAAAGAAAGAAAGAAAGTTTGCATGTAACGAGGCCTTCCTGGCTGATTTCCGGATGCTCTTTTGGAAATAAAATTATACTGACTTGGCATTACCAGAGCTCTTACTAACTCCGGGGTGAAGGGAGGTGGAAGGAACATGGATACTTTCATCCTGAAGAGGTATCTACATTTCAAAGCAGGAAGGTCATTTTGCAGCTCCCCTGTTTATCTGAGAGAGAAAATAAGTTAGGAATAAGGAAAATAGTTAAGCACTAGTGTTAATTGAAGATCAATCAGAAGTGAGGCTACATTACTTCTGAAATTATAGTGCTAATTGGTGGAAAGCTAGCATTCCATTTAAAAGCAGATGGTTCACATGCAAATTTTCACAATTCAAGTCATCAAAAATTTAGCTCTCCTGCCATATTTGTTTACCCCTTCAACATCCAGAAATGAGCGCCTTCCAAGACACATAGGTGAGAGAGAGAAACATCCTTTTTTGTTTAATTGGTTTAATTGAGTGGGTGCCCACGGTGTGGATGGGGGCTGGGTGGGGGCAGGGTTTGGGCAGTGAGTAAATACCTACATATGACCAAACATAAATTGCCAGTAAGCTTTCTGTTTAACTGCTATTGCGCATGAAATCTCTGTTCCCAGCAATGAGAAATTTGCAGGCCGGTCACATTCATCACCAGGAAAAGCCCTGGATTTTATGCTGCTGTTGTATTTGGTGGCTTGTTTTAATTAGAGACCGGGAAATTGATCAGTTTTAGCCTACCGAGCACGGATTTGGGCTTAGGTTCTTATTCCTTTCGCCATTTTCAGAATTAATTTCTACAATTCTTCAGCTGCATCAGCACTTGACCCTGAGTTCATATAAATCCAAACAGCTGGTTGAGTTGGCCAATGCAAACAAGCAAATTCATAAAGTATAAAAGAAAGGAAGAAAAATCAGTTTAAGTGAAAAAGTTGATCTAAATGCAATAGGAAGAGCTTAAACTCCATGTTTTAAATGAGAAGCAAAGGGCTGTGGACAGAATTTACTCTGAAGGCATCATATCAAAGGCAACATTTAAGGTAAAACATATGTTTCTATTTTTCATTTTTTAAAGAAATTATTTTCTTTTTAAAATTTTTTTATTGATTTTTTTTTTAGAGGGAAAAGGAGAGGGAGAAACATCGACTAGTTGCCTCTTACATGCACCCTGACCAGGGATCAAACCTGCAACCTGGGTATGTGCCCTGACCAGGCATGGAACCGGCAACCTTTAGGCGCACTGGACAATGCCCAACCCACAGAGCCACACCAGCCGGAGCAAAACAAATTGTTTTTAAATGCCACTATCTCAACAACCTAAAGAGCTGATGGCACTGTGTGCCGCGCCAGCACGGCCAAGGGTGACCCTGAGTGGGGGCAGTGAAGAATTGAGAAAAGACAGACAAGAGAAGAAAGCTGGGTCTGGGTGGGACGCTGCCCTCTCTGATGGAAAGAGACAGCGCCACGGCCTGAAAGCCATATTTTTATTTTATAGCCAGTTTCCATGAGGCAAAGTAAGGGCATGGTTACAATGTTCTCGTGGGTTTCAAATCTACTCAATTACATGCACCTGAACTCTATCAAGCCCACATCACTCAGGCACGTGGGGTGCCACGTGTTCAGACCATAGGTTCAAGCTTACAACTATAGTTTTTGGCTATAATTGTGCTGGGAGGGCTTTGCCCACCAAGCTGGGACTTGCACGTGTCCATGAGAGGACTGTGCCCTCTCATTACTCCGAGGCTTGAACCTGTCCAAACAGTGTAGCTGCTCTCCACAGCACGATACCCACGTGTGTCCTTTTAACACTGAATGAATGTAGCATTCTGTAAACACTTGTCCATATTTCTTCACACACACACACACACACACACACACACACATACACACCAGGACAAAGCCATGGGTTTTCAATGCAAAGATGGCGTGCTGTCCTTAACAGACACATGCATCACTGAATGAAACCCATTGTTTTGGAAGCAAATGATTCCTTTCGTTTTTAAGATAGTATCAAGTACAACATGAACTTGCATTTCAGGAGACAGTGGTACACAGGTGACCTAGAATTGAAAACAAGAAAAAGAAAGAGGAGAAGGGGGCTTTGAAAGGAAAAGATCTCACCAGACCATGAAAGGAATGTTCTGTAAGAAATAAAAGCCACGCCACTCTAGAGCACAGCTAAGCACAACCTATCTGCCTGCTAAAATGCATGACCAGACATGGAATGAGTCAGCTGTCCCTCAGCTCCTCCAGGCACCTCAGAGAGAACAGTGGGTGAGGGTCAAGGGACATGGGTCTGTTCTGGGCACCAACCAGCCCCATGAGACACTGACCAAGCCCTGCACACTCTCTGGGTCCCCATTTCCTCATCTACAGAATAAGGGGGTTCTTACCATTCAGAGTTGCCCAAAATGAGTTTGCCAGTTCCACGGATGATTTTATAAGGTGAAAAAGTAAAAAAACAAAAATACTGATTTACATGAAAGTAAATGATTCTATAGTCAATAAAATTCGGGAAGCACGGGGTTAAACACAGGCGGTGTCTTTACTACAGAGCCTGTCAGCCTGAGGTACTGTGTGTCATAGGCATGTTACTTCTCTTCCTGGCACACACTAATGTCCTGTTTGTTGATTATATGTCATCCACTCACCCCTCCAATCAGAAGGTCAGCCCCGTGAGGGTGGGGCCCTGGTTTGCCTTGAAGGGCAGTGGTATGTTGACCAAGGCTGGCTCTGTGGGGGTGTGACCTCTGTTCAGGTGGACCCCACACTTGGACTGATGCTCTGTGGTCGCTGGAGTAAAATTCTTCATACTTTTTGACAATGCACCACGGATTTTCATTTGTCACTGGGCCCCGCAAATTACAGAGCCTGTCCTGGTATTAACCAAAAGCACACACTCCAGAGACAGGTAACTGACTAAATCCCAGTTCGGACACTTACTGCCTGTTTGGTTTGGGGCAACTTAATTTGACCTTGGTGACCCTCCATTTCCTCATCCATTAAATGGGATGATAATGATTGGCCATGTTCATAGGGCTACTCCAAAGTTTAAATGAGTTAGTGTAAGCAGGACACTTTGAATTGGGTCTGGAATGTTGAAAGTATCATTTATGCCTTACATGTCACAGTTCACCTCCCAACACACAAATAATTATTAAATTAATGAGTAAATCTGCTACCATGTTCATGTAAACCTTCCAAAAAGGAAAACACAATACATATACGACCATTGTATCATTCGACTTCAGAAACTGTGCTCTTCCCAAAAGTATACAATGAAGGTTTCTTTTTTTCAGCCCTTTCTGCTAGGCACCCCACATCTCTCCTTGGAGACAACCAATGCCACCAGTTTCTTAAGTATCTTTCAGATAGTCTATGCAGATACAAGCAAATGTATATTTTAAATTTTTACCATTTGTGACACATAACATATATATATTTGTGACATATGTGTCCTTTGATGAGAATCCCTCCTTTTAGCTTCCTTACTATGTTGCCTCCTCAAATATCTGTGAAATCCGTGAGAATTGAGCTGGCCTTTATTTTCTATATTCTCATAGTTCCTAACACAGGGCAAGGCATATAGACACTTGCTTTATCAATGCACTGTTTGCCTTTACTTTTCTCTGTCTCTCCCTCTCTCTACCCCTCCCTCCCTCCAGCTCTCTCTCTCTCTCTTTTAATGCAGCTCTTCTGAGTAGCACATGCTAACTTCCTTTCAGCCTCTTATATTGATTTTTAGGAAATCCACAAAGTCTCCAGATAAGAGAGAATACACAGGAAGACAAACATCAGACACAAAATAGCTAAAGGACATTTGCTTTTAGAATAGTCTAGGGTGGCTTTATTTGGCCAGATAAATGTTTTCACTTTAATGGGAAGCAAAGACTCCAGCTACATAGAGACACCCAAGTCCTCATATAATCACAAGTTCACCTCTGGAAAGCCAAAGCCAAGTGGGGAGCTAGAGTCATCTCCAACCACAAGAAGGTGTGATTCAGGAATCGCTGGGTTTCAGCCACTACTCACATTCCCTGGGAGTCAGTGACCCCCCCCTCCCCCCCACAAAGGCATCTCCTCGCTGGTAGCCCATTTGGGGGCTAGTGAGCATGGGGGTTCCCTTCAGCACCTCTGAGCCATCCCAAACATGGGCATCTCCCCAGCTGCCTGTATTTCCCTCACACTCCAGGAGCCTCTGAGAGGCAGCGGCAACTCCTGGTGCCCAGGAGATCAGCAAGGGAGCAAAGGGCACTGTGGCGAGCCCTGCGGCTGCAGCTGCTCCACCATCTTACTAATAAAAGCCTAGGTGGTCCTCACGCCATCACACCCTTATGCCCTCACACCGTCACAAGATGGCTGCGCGCACCATGGGGGCAGGTCTCCGAGGCTGCTCCGGGCAGCTTTTGCTGGGGTTCCCGTGGCCCCGCGCCTGCCGTGGAGGCAGGACCCCCAGCTCCGGCCTACCTCTTTGGGGCAATCCATCGAGGAGCCCTGGATGGGTGGGTGGGGCCTACCTCTTTGGGGTGATAGATCACGGGGCTCCCGCACTGTGAGAGAGCACAGGCCAGGCTGGGGGACACCCCCCCCCAGTGCATGAATTTTGTGCACCAGGCCTCTAGTCAATTAATAATGGAGGTACAAAAATCAGATCAGTTAAGGTTTTACTTAACTTTGATGTAAACAACAGCCCGTTTGCTTAGGCAGCATGCAGAAGAGAAGCAAGCACTGGCTCTTGGATCATCTGTGCTTAACTTTTCATTAAAAAAAAAAGGGGGGGGGTATGCTCATGTTCTGCATACCCTTTAAAAAAAGTGGACCTGACAGTTTCTGAAAGCCAGTCTCCTGCCCCATTTTGTGCTCTTTCCCTTCCTCCTCTAGCTCTAGATCACTGGAGCCAACCCGTCCTCCCACCCCAAGCCCTTTCTTACTCCTCCCTCCTCCGTCCTGCCATAGAGAGACTGCGGGCACAGGCTGGAGAAATGCTCAGGGAGCTTTGAGTGGCATCTCCAGACCTCAGCACTGGATCAGAGTGTAAGGGCAGGGAAGGTGGTGGGGTAGGTGGTCTCAGGAACTTAAAACACCTGTCTTGGGGTGAGCAATTGAATTAGGTAAACTTCAGAGTTCTTTTCTACACTAAGGTTTCTGATATTCAGTGTTTGGGACAAGATAACCCAAGTCCATAAGGTGTAAAGAATGAGGAGTGTGCAAACAGGGTTTGGGTCCTGGTTCAATTCCTTACTATATGCCCTTCACCAAACTACTCTCTAATCCTCTACTTCTCCATCTGTGAAGGGGGTTCGTGACCGCATTGACCTTATATGATCACTGAGATTTGCCTAACATAGTGCATGAGAGAGTAAGTACTCATCAGTTCTTATCAATGACTTCCAATTAATAAAGCACTGATGCCCAGCTGGTGTGGCTCAGTGGCTGAGCATCGACCCATGAACCAGGAGGTCACGATTCAATTCTAGGTCAAGGCATATGCCCGGGTTGTGGCTCTATACCCAGTAGGGGGCATGCAGGAGGCAGCTTATCAATGATTCTCTCTCATTGATGTTTCTATCCCCCTCTCCCTCTTCCTTCCTCTCTGAAATCAATAAAAATATTTTTTAAAAGTAAAAAAGCACTTAAATTCTTAACTTAAAGGTTTTTAATTGAAGCAAAAAATTCAAGTGCTTTATACATTATTGTTGTTTTCTCCCAGTGGTTCCCCAGACTCTTCATGGGGAGCCCATGCCTAGCAGCTGCCCTGGCTGAAGCAGCCACATGGAGGGAAGGCGGTGCCTGGCCCGCAGTGGTCACAGCCCCGAACATCTGCCTGGGTGAGAGATTGTGAGAGGTGGCCCTGTTCAAAAGCTCCGGGTGCTCCCAAGCAGAACTGTAATTCACCAACCTTCCCTGGAAAGAGGAATGATGCGGGGGTGGGGAGTGTGGGGGGGTGGGGGGGTGGGAAGACTTTATATCCTGTTTGCAGCCTCCTGGGCATCCTCCACCCCCTGCCTGCCTCAGTCCTTCGTATGTTTACCAATCGGAGCCCAGAAGGAACAGTGCAAGCAATCTGCTATTATGATTATAATTGTTTGTGCTTCTTAATAGGATCATCATCATTCGGATCATTTCTGTTGTTATTCTTACTTAATGTCTAAACAACCCAGCTCTCGAGGTTCACACGCTGGAGATGCCGGTTAAAGCTGCGGCGGTGCCTGGGGTCAGGCTCCTGGGCCAGCGAGGCCGCGATGACAGTGGCTCTCTCTCACTCACCGCACAGTGAGCTCCCTCTGACAGCGCCTCCTGTATCTGCCCGCCCTTCTCAGAGACTATCTGGAAGTCATTTCCCAGGGTCTGGAGGGAATTGCAGTGGGAGTCTCCCGCCACTAGATGGCAGGCAACACGATGTGCATTTTCCTAGCAAGCTATTAACGGCCCTCATCAAGGACCCCCCTCTGTCGCCAAGCATTTATTCCCTCTCATAAAATCAGTAAATCTCAGGCTCGTTTCTGATTTCAAGCCTAACTCGCGCCATGTCTGAGGGCACCCTGGGTTTGCCTGTCGTCACGCTCTGCCCCTCGGTGATTCATCATCACAGCCCCTGATGGTTGCAAACCCGTGTGTCTGTAGCGTTTTATGGTTTGCAAAGCGCGGCAGCGTTGGCAGGGCTCTTTTGCAGGCAGGGTCTCATGTGACAAGTAGACTGTCCATCCGTACAGAACCGGCCACAGTGCAGCTCCATTATGCTGATCAGCAATGCGCACGCAGTAACCCACTGATCCATTTACATCCACTTTCTATGAACACAGTTGCTACACAACATCCTGGCAGGACTGGCAGTATCGTAAGGAACTCAACAAGTGAGAGGCATCCCTTTAGCCCAGTCTCTCTGGAACCTGAAGCTGCCACCCCTCTCCCTGCCCCCCATGGGGAGGTCAGCAGCTGAAAGCCAAGTTCACCAGGTTGTGCACCTTGGGAGCAGCTTTTCCCAGTTGGACCTGGTAATGCCACCCCATGGGCGGGGGGGTCTGGTCTGTTCTCTCCTCACAAAAAAGGAACCAGCTCCCGCTTGTCATTTGCATATAAGCCAGCATGAGTTAAGTCACCCTTGCACTTCAGGAATAAATGAGTTCATTAGAGAAGAGAATGAGCCATGCTTGCCTGCGTATGTGTGTGGAGGGGGGGAGGGGGAGGAGGGTCGAGGGGATGTGCTACTTCCATCTGTTTTAGTTTTACAACTCAATCTGAAGAGGTCCGATTCCTTTTCTTAACAATGGAAGGATTTTCTACAGCCTGACGTTCAGAGTCACACCGCTGCCCACACTGCAGAACGCCTTGCTTTCTGGTGTGAACTCCAAATGACTCACATTTATTTCATGAAATCAGCATAAAAGCCTAAAATGTATTGGTCTGGGGAGTGAGTTTGTCCATCGGGGTAATATTCCTATTAGTGTAGCTATACAGCTGTGGGGGGGGGAAAATCATTGTGTTCCAATAATTAAATAGAGCAGGTGACGGTTATGGCTTCCACATTAGAAACTCTGCTATTTACATATTGCACAGATTTTATTACAGGGCTGGAGGGAAATGAACTGTGCATAATTTTCAAAAATTCCTGGTTGCGAGTGGAGGTTATAGAAAGCCACGGCTGCTTCCCTGGACTGGTCTTTAATCAAGAACCTTCTTCTCCCACCAGCCCCTGAGAGGGCTCTCTGTCCAGTCTCCCAGTCACCCCCTGTCCCGTGCCCCCCAGCGCTGGCCTCCGGTGCCTTTTGCAGGGTGACTTGCCGCTTCTGAATGCAAGTTGCATCGCAGGTGCAAATTGTGTGATGGGATTTGCAGAATGGACAGAGCACAATCTCACCAGTTTCATTTCATCTGTGCCCCGAGCAGACTTTATAAAGCAATAAAGACTGAATGTCTAAGGACTTAAAAGAAATGTGCTGCGTTATCATCATCAATTTATGAAACTCCCACAAGGAAGCAGACATGATCCAAAACATACAAATTGCACAGTTGCTGCCTCCGGACGTTTAAATGGCAAAGAATGAAATGTTGAAATTGGATATTACTTTTCTCTCTTACCTCCTCTCGCCTTCTTTTCTCCTTTCTTCTTCTTCTTTTCTCTTTGCCTCTGAGTTAGGGGCATTCTCGCTGGCGATTAGAGGTTGGAGAAGGCTCTGGATGTAATAGCTCGGAAGATTACTGAAGTGTGAGCCAGTTCTAAACCCTGGATGGGGGCTAGGGCAGCAAAGGGAAAGTTGCAAGGTGTGTGTGTGTGCGCGTGCGTGTGTGTGTCAATGTGTGTGTGTGTCTGTGTGAAGAGAGGAGTGAGAGTTAAATGAGGATCAGAAGGAAAAGGGACAGAGATATTCACTCTGCCTCTGGTTTCACGCTCTTGCTGTTATATATTCTTTCTCTCTACCTCCATGTGTCTAATCTTTAGGAATCATTGGCCATAAGGACCTTTTCAGGACCTCCCTCCCATCTGAGGGCAGGACTGTAAGCCTCATAGTCCCTGTATAAACATGCCTCTGTGTTTAGAATGTGTCAGGCATCATGGAAACACGGCTGACCAGGCATGTCACCCTAGAGGATGTCACAGCCCGGTGCAGAGGACAGTTCTGTAATCCCAGAGCCAAGGAACAAGTGTTCTAAGAGGGATGAGCAAAGTACTACATTAACAATCAATCTGCCCTAACTGAGACAGCCTCAGAGGAGAGGGGACAGCTTATGTGAGGCTGAGGGAGAGAAGGATTCTGCAGGATTCTGGGCAGAGAGAAGGGCACACATGTAGACAAAAACAGGAGCTGCTGTCTGGCGAGGGCATATTCTGATGAAGAACCCTGGAGGCTGGAGTCATGAACTTGGTTGGAGGCCACAGTGAGCTTTTGATTGCAAGTAACAACCATGTGACTGGAGCTGAGGACTGAGGGAAGGGAGGGTTATTTCTGTTTTTGTTTTTAAGGGAATTTTTCCCAGAACTTAGGTATCTCAAGGAACTCAAGAACAAAAATGTTGGTAGGCCTTGGGAACAATGGAAGCAGGGGCTTGTATATGTCAATGACCAGTCATCCCCGGGGAGAGAGGGGTGATACAAGGGGGAGGGGCTCAGAGCAGACAGTCACAGAGGTGCCCACTCCACCACGGACTTCATTCTCACACAACAGAGAAATCTCGCCAGCTTCAAGGAGACAAGACGTGGTCAGACCCAGGCGGCTTCCAAGGAGACAGACAATAACTCTGCTTGGGATTCGTTATAGCATCTAGTAACGTTATTGCCAGAAAGTGCTTCTTTCTAGCTAACCTGCTGCCGCCTCAACTCCCTTTGGAGAGCAGGAACGACTCACTTCATGGCCACAGACTCAAAGGCAGCTGGTAAGTGTTCCTATAATGTGTCCCCTGGACTCAACAGGGAGCAAGATGGAGTCTACACTGACAAGGAGTTTGAAGTCAGGGAACCAAGAAGACAGCAAAGAAAAACCAGCCCCCCATCAATTAGCATCTGGGTATTTGGGTACATTTGTCTGCCCTCTTCTGTAGACCTGGCTCTGTGGGAAGAAACACCCCCTCCACACCTATCGCCACCCCAACTCCCAGCAGCTTGTGTGCTGGTTGAGGGTGGTCAGCCCTGGAAATAAAGGCCCCTCTCTGCTCACTGCGGTTTAGTCCTAGCACCAGGGAAGCTCTCCTTACTCAAAGCCCGCTGGGCCTGAAGCAGGGGAGCAGGCAGCAGGTGAGACGGGGTCCAGCCCACGGCATAGGTACCCCTTTGCCCAGAGGAGAACGAGCCCTGAGACTTTATTGCCTTCGACTAACCCTCAGTACTTCCTGAAAGAGTGAGCAGCCTGAAAACCAGGAGGCTAAGGGCCCAGCCATGGGCAGGGAGAGAGGCAGATAAGTGCTTCTGAGACTGAGGGGAGCAGAGGTAAAACCGTCGTGACAGGCAAATCAGCCACAACTGCCAAGAACCAGGGCCAAGGAGGAAAAGCCCCGACTGGGTGTCTGGGTGGGACTAGGGTGCATGTGGGTGGCACATGAATGAGGCTGTGATGCCCCTACTGTGACCTGGTGACTCTGCCACCCACAGGGGTGACACAGGTCTGAGAAACACAGGTCTCAGCACCCCAACCTCAACCCTAAACTCTCAGCTTAGTTAAAAACAAACCTTTACTTTGTGGAGGGGTGGGGAGTGTCGGCACAGGTTTGCATGATCTTCCCACACACATTGGAGTCTGAAAGCTTTGTTTTAAGGGAGGCTGAGGCCTCCTACCAGGGACTGGGCTGGGCTGGGGGAGAGCTGCCCTTGGCCTTGCTCAACGTAAGCTCGGCGCGCCCTCTGCTGGCCGCTGCGTGCACCGCACGTCTCGGGAAGCGGCAGGCCACCACATACAAATGGACTCCGTGTAGTTAAGCTGTCAGTTCTAATGTATTTATTTGACTCTCTGCTGTTAAAATGATTTCTCTACAGCACGGCGGTTATTTACGACTATTGTCAGTACAAGGCCATGAGAAGGCAGCAGCCGCCGCAAAACAACAACAGCTGAAGGGACGCTCCTGTCTGGGAGGGTCGGGGGCTTGGTGACAGCCTTTCCTGTGGACTTGGCGGCTGTTGTTTACTTACTGTGCAGTGGGGGCTTTTGAGCTCATTCATCCATAATGCAGAACACACTGCCCTCGGCCCTCAGCCCTCAGCCCACAGCCCACAGCCCTCAGCCCTCAGCCCACAGCCCTCAGCCCTCAGCCCTCAGCTCACAGCCAACCAGCTGAGCTCCCCAGAGGGGCTCTGGCCCATGACCGGCAGCCCATCCCTCTTCTGCAGAAAACATTTTCTTTTCTTTCTTTCTTTTTTAAAAAAAATATATTTTATTGATTTCTTTATAGAGAGGGAGGAAAGGAGAGGGATAGTTAGAAACATCGATGAGAAAGAAACATTGATCCACTGCCTCCTGCACACCCCCAACTGGAGGTTGCAAACCTGTGCCAACACTCCCCACCCCTTGACCAGAATCGAACCTGGACCTTCAGTCCACAGGCCAACGTTCTATCTACTGAGCACACCAGTTAGGGCTGCAGGAAACATTTTCATAGAGACCTTTGAATGGACCTGCAGATTCCCTACGCCCCAGACCAGCCTTCCTTATGCAGATGTGGGGAGTCCTTAGGGGCTGGGCCTGGACCCTGATGTCCTGTTCTTTATTACTTCTTACTTTCTAGGCCTGGGTTTCCCAAAACGTGGCTCCCCGAGTCAGCAGCATCCATACCACCTGGGAACTTGCTAGAAATGCAAGTTCTCAGGTCCTGACCTAGCGGATGGAAGTGGGGGAAGGGGAGCCCTCTGTTACGACAAGCCCCCCAGGTGGCTCTGATGTATAGTCAAGGTTGAGGACCACTGCTCTGCACATTTAGACACCAAGGGAAACCTTCTAGGGCCGTGGTCGGCAAACCGCGGCTCGTGAGCCACATGGGGCTCTTTGGCCCCTTGAGTGTGGCTCGTCCACAAAATACCACGTGCGGGCGCGCATGTACAGTGCGATTGAAACTTCGTGGCCCATGCGCAGAAGTCGGTATTTTGTGGAAGAGCCACACTCAAGGGGCCGCGGTTTGCCGACCACTGTTCTAGGGTGTTTACAGAGGTCAGCGCTCCTGCACCCCAACTCCTCCTCCTCCCCCTTCTTTTAAAGTCTTCTAGAATCCAACATGGTCCGATCCTCCCCTGGAGCTGATTTGGGAACAGGTCTGCTCTGGCCTGCAGTAGCCCTACAGCACGTGTGACCTGAGAGAGCAGGGCCGGGCAGTGGTTAATGGCACAGGTACCTGCTGTCAGTCTGCTCACATTCAGCTTGGCAACCTCAGGCAAAGCACTTAATCTTGATATAATGAACACACCAATAATAGTCATAGAGTCGTATGGATTGAGTGGGTTAATAGAGTCAAGTTCTTAGAGAGAACCGGCATACAGTGAGTGTTGGTAAGTGCTAACTGTGATTCGACTGTGGAATACTGGCTCCCACGTCCATCTGTCCGAGCCTCGGCCACCGCTCAGAGCTGCGGGCAGACCACTTGTTGTCAGAAGACCGGTGTTTATATACGGCTTTTGCAGCGTATAAGCTACAGCACTTAGAGCAAACCACTTAGGTTCTCTGTGTCTCAAATTTCTCATCTAAAAATCAATAGCTACCTCAAGTTTTCATATAAATTATCCCATGCACTCTCGCACAAGCCTTTGCGCTAGGAAGAGCAGGCCTGTCACTATCCCCCTGGGACACATGAAACGACAAGGACTCAGAGAGGTCAAGTCACACGCCCAAGGTCACACAGCCAGTCAGAGGTGGACTCAAGACTGGAACCCGTTCCCTCGGACTCCAGGCGCCATGAGTTTGTATGAGATCACGCATGCGAGCGCAGTATACAAATGACGGTTATTATTTTTGTTGTTTTGGAAGAGCAATCAGAAGAAAGGCATCCCATTTCCCGACTATGAATTCAGGAAATCAAAATAACAAACCATAAAGTCCCTCTGGGAAAAAAAATCAATAATACCAAAAAGGAAACAAAAGAAAAACACAGAGCACAGCGTTCCGCGACCGAGATTGAGAGTAAATCGCCGAAATAGATGGAGAAGCAACACACCAGCATTTTCCGGGAGATGTGTCTGTGCTCCGGAAGGTGCGACTGACAGCGGGAGCTGAAGGCCTATTTATCCCGGGACAGGGGGCCTTGTCTGTTTAGCATTTATATGGTGCTGTCTTCTCGGCAGCGTCTAGGCGCCCGCAAGGAACAGGGGAGAAAGGGTCATTGGGGGAGCATGGGAGCAGCATGGGTACCAGGCAAGAAGGACCCTGAAGACGCCCTGAGGGCTCCCAGCTTCTTCTACTCTGCTCTGAGTGGGGAAGAGACCCCAAGGCCTGAGACCTGCGCTGCTGCTCTTAGCACGGGACTCACACAGATGGAGTTCCTGGAGCTCTCAACACAATCTCCCCCCTCCCGCCCTGGAGGAAGGAGTTCTCCCCTGAGCAGTGACGGAAACAAAACCCCCGAGGCCTGCTCTCTGCCCTCTCAGGCCCCTGTGTACCCCCAAACCGTTCACAGACACCTTCTCTCCCTAATCCATTCTTTCCCCACCTGACTTCCAGCCCTGCTCCTCCCGTCCCATCTTATTTCCCTGGGCTCCCAGGTACACTGTGCACTCCGGATGCCCTGGGACGTGGTGGGGAGACCGTAGAAGTGAAGACCTGGCCCGCAGTCGCAGTTCTGCTCCTATGAACTCGGAACTGTGAGCACAGCGCCTAGCTTTTCCACACCTGGGCTTCATCTTCTGTAGGATGGGGGAGGGCTCCTTTGAAGAGGAAACTGGTGAAACACCTATACTTAGTCTCAAGGTGCTGTTCTGTTCTTTCTTAACTTTTCTAGGAGCCTAAGGAATCTGTCTACAAGGGGGGGAAATAAGGGTTTTCTTTATTAAGTAGAAGGAGTGCAAAGAAAGAAAGAGTAGAGAGTCCATTATTGTCATCAGAAGCAAGAATTTGCATCTGTACAAGGGAAGTTTTTATCTTGTGATGTGATTTTTTAAAAGTTTCTGGATGTCCCTTTTTAGTCTAGAAAGTCCCTTTGGTCTGGAAAGTCCCAGCTCATGGAATTCTCCTGTAATCTGGGCAAAGTGACCACTGGCCCGGACAGCTAAGCCCTGAGACCCTCTGCTCTCTAGGAGAAGAGGACCCAGGAAGTGGTGAGGAGAAAGGGCAGCGAGAGAGGCACAGAGGTAGGAGAGGGAAGCTGGCTTTGGCCTAAAAGCAGTACAGCGTGTGCCCTCCCTGTTTCTCCCGCTCACCATGGGGCTCTGGCCTGGGAGATGCTTCCCTCACAGGCTGCCTGTGGTTACAGCCTCATTGACATAGACCTGGTCATGGCAATATGGTGAGGTGCAGACACCAATGCAACACAGACCTGGTCATGGCAACACGGTGAGGTGCAGACACATGGACACAGACCTGATCATGGCAACATGGTGAAGTGCAGACACCAATGCAACACAGACCTGGCCATGGCAACACGGTGAGGTGCAGACACATGGACACAGACCTGATCATGGCAACATGGTGAAGTGCAGACACCAATGCAACACAGACCTGGCCATGGCAACACGGTGAGGTGCAGACACATGGACACAGACCTGATCATGGCAACATGGTGAGGTGCAGACACATGGACACAGACCTGGTGAGGTGCAGACACATGGACACAGACCTGATCATGGCAACATGGTGAGGTGCAGACACATGGACACCGACCTGGTCATGGCAGCATGGTGAGGTGCAGACACATGCACACCGACCTGGTCATGGCAGCACACCGCAACTTAGCTTTTCTAAGCCCCCTTGAGTCTCAGTGACATAGATGGGACCAGAAGTTCCCATCACAGTCCATTCTCACTCACCAGCGAGGAGGGAGGGCAGCTGGTTGACACCCCATAGGTTTGCCATGAGGCTCACGGTGACGGGGAGAGGGGAGCCCAGGCAGAGACTAGACATGGTTAGAACAACAGAAGAGCAATTGTAGTCGCATCTGCGATCGACCATGTGCTCATCGTGTTGGACTTCAAGCTTTTGTTGTGAATTTAATTCCGATGCCAACAGGGAGGTATCATTAGGGCCTAATTTACAGACGAGGAAACTGAGGGTCAGGAAGGTTAAGTAACTTTTCCAAGATCAGCTCCGCAGTGAAGGAAGCACCGGGATCGTTACCTGTCTGCTACCTGCAAATCCTGGGGTGCTCCTCGCACTCTCTGACCAGAGGTCCTCAGGCAGACGTCCTTCCAGAGGGAGGAGGGCGAGGCTGCTGCCAGCCCTTACAACCTACAGCATCTCCATCCCCTCCCACCCCCCTCCCCTCTGCAGGAGGGCTTGAACCCATAGACAGGCTCTGCCCACCACGGAAACGCTGGCTGAGATGACTTTTTGTTAAAATACATGTGTATTTTTGGAAATGTTCTGGAGTGTGAGCGTATAAAAGGCTGGGTCAGACAGTGCCTGGGGCTGTGGGTGGGGAGGAGGCCGGTCCTTTTCCAAAGAAAGCTGGAGCAGCAGCTTCAAAAAGTGGTTTGATATTTTCCCCGCTGATTTTGATCTTAAAAATGTTTGGAGCCCCAGACAGGCCCAGCAGCTTTGGCCAACGGGGTCTCTGACCTCCACAACCTCACTGCCCTACTGCAGAGGCGGCTAGATAACAGAACTCGTGTGCGTGATAGAAAGTGGGGGAGAGAGGGAGAGAGAGAGGAAGAGAGAGAGAGAGAGAGGCTGAGATTGATGGAGATAGCTGGCCAGGTTTCAGAGTTGTCAACAAGAAGCACAGCAGAGAGGAAGGCGCTCCCTGGGATCCAGGAGGCACACACCCCTCTGCCTCCCTGACCTCTGGGAATCCCAGTCTGATGCCTGAGCTGGTCTCCTCTCAATGAGAAGGCAGACGACACAGCCACTCCGCTCCTCACTCTCCGTTGCTCTGCCTCCGATCAGTGACAAGATGGCATTGATGAGCACCCAGAGGAGTCGCCGTCTCTTGGGTGATTCCCCCCGTTTCATGCTTCCCCCTTTCTGAGGAGTTTTTCACAAGTGAAGGCAGCAGAAGTAGACACTGTGGTTATCTGCCCCGATTCAGTCACACTATTCACATCTGAGTGACGGCCCAAGGCTACGAGCTATGCTCCCTGCCTGATGCCGGGCGCATCCCCACGGAGCCTCCGCACTGCCAGGCCCTGGGACCTCAAGGGTGCTGGTTGGGTGTACGACCTTCCCCCAAACCTCACCTTCCGCCTGCCTCTCCCACCCCTACACACACGCACACACAAAGCACACCTACCATATATTGTGGAGAGCGGCTACAGTGTTTGGACAGGTTCAAGCCTCAGGCTAATGAGAGGGCACAGTTCTCGTGGCCACGTGCAAGTCCCAGCTTGGAGGGCAGAGCCCTCCCAGCACAATTATAGCCAAAAGCTATAGTTGTAAGCTTGAACCTATGGTCTGAACACGTGGCCCCACGTGCCTGAGTGATGTGGGCTTGATAGAGTTCAGGTGCATGTAGTTGAGTAGGATTGAAACCCACGAGAATGTTGTAAACATCCTGACCACACCCTTACTTCACCCCATGGAATCTGCTATAAAATAAAGACACAGCTTATAGTCCTTGGTGCTGTCGCTAGTTCTCCATCAGAGAGGCTCTCCATCAGAGAGGACAGAGTCCCACCCAGACCCAGCTTTCTTCTCTTGTCTGTCTTTTCTCAATCCTTCACCGCCCCCTCTCAGGCTCACTGAACCTGGCTGAGCTGGCGCGGCACATAAGGCGCCCTGGGGCTGAGTATGCCATGGCCGTGCCCGCTCGCCACAATATATGTATTCGCAGGGCCAAACACCCGGCCAGCTTGCCTGCAATTCAGTTCCAAACTCTCTTATTCAAATAGCTTCATAAAAGAACATGGAACAGCATGGAAACAAGGACACATAAGAACAGACTAAAAGGAAACGCTCACTGAAACACTAAGGATGGTTGTCTCTGGATAGAAGAGCAGAATTCTCTTCTATTAATTTCGTTATAAAATTTTTATAATGAGAATGGATTCTATTTCAGTGGGACACACTTTGATTTTAAAAAAAATACAGTATTCTGGGGCCAGTCCCTGGGCTTTAGTTTCTTTACCTGTAAAACAAAAGTGTTGCAGCCCTAGCCAGTTGCTCAGTGGTTAGAGCATCGACCCATGGACTGAAGAGTTGAGGAGTCAATTCCAGTCAAAGCCAGTACCTCAGTTGCAAACTCCATCTCCAAGCCCTGGTCAGAGCCCATGCAGGAGGCAACCAATCGATGTGAAACACATTGATGCTTCTCTCTGTCTCTCCCCCGCCCTTCCACTCTCTCTAAAAATCAATGGGAAAAAATATCTTCATGTGGGGATTAACAACAGCAACAAAAAAGTGTTGCAGAATGATCCTGACGATCCTCCCCAGGTTGTGAGACGCTGTAGCTATGTGTAGTCGGCCTTTTGTGTCCTAGGCGTTCCCACTTTTCTCTCTTCTTGCCTCCCCTCTGTGTGAAGCCTGGAGGGCAAAACTAAGTCCTCCGGATCAAAACCACAGCACTTCTAGCTCCGTGCACACCCCACGGAAACGGAGGGCCATGGTTCCAAACGAAGCATCCAGACTCGTCAAGCTATTGCCTGACTCTCTATAATCATGAGCCCATATCATGGCAATACCCACGTTTCCTCCTCTTCCACCCTTTAAATATTTTCGCAGGAGGATATCGCAAAGAAGTTTCACATCTTTTTCAGATCGCAGAAGCTATGGAGCGAAAAGTGCAGTGACAAAATCACGGGCTTGGCACTGGCCAGACCTGGGTTCGAATCCCAGCCCTGCCTCTCCCGAGCTGTGTGATAGGAATGATGTTATTCGATGTCTCTGACCCTCCACTTTCTCTTGCCGAAAATATGCTGATACCTCACGTATAATTTGTTGGCCATGGATTGAAAAAGATAAAGTGTTTTGCACGCGGCACTTGAAAGACAGCTTCCCTCTCCCTGATAAGTTAAGCCCGTCTTGGTTTCACCAAGCCCATTTCCTCCTGCCCCAACTTTAGGAGACGCTGAGAAACAATGCACGCTTCCCCCGGCAAAAATCACTGTATTCTTCCCAAGTTCAAGTCTCAGGCATCAACCTCAACACTCGGGATTGACATCCACCTCCTACAACCTCAAGAAACATCTGCTCGAGAGACCTTTCCCGGCTACTTAGTTTCTTCTCTGCCTGAACTGTACACACACACACACACACACACACACACACACACTCACTCACCAGCCTTCAATCACACCCACTCTTCTGTGGCACCAGGTTGACTAAATATCTAAAGAGATGCCCTGACCTCGCACCACCGGCTAAACGTCTTCAGATGGTGCCACTTTGATTATAATCCCGGCCTTCTCTTCCTATTATCTCGGATGCCAACCCCACGAGACACATTAAATACATAATGCATTTTGACTTGCATCTGGACTATGCTGCCTGGAGTGGGAGGTTACAGCGGAAGCATATGCCTCCTTCTTAAAATTCAATTATTCAGATTCAGTTGCTTCTCCTGCTCCCAGTCCTCCCCAGCACCGAGGCTGGGCTTTTCATCAGATTCCCTCCAACTGCCGGCACTGGCGCCAGAAGCGATTGGCTTCTGCTCAAGCTGACAGCTGCCATTTGGTGTTGCTGTTGCTACAGTGCATTGTTTGGGGCTCTGGGGGTCCGAAGATACAGGAGACAGAGTGGAAAGCCTTAAGAACTTCACGTTCCCAATACATAGAGGGACTTATATGCATTTAACCCCAACAATGCATGACAAGGGCAATGTTCACAGGAAAGATAAAGCCATATAAGAGTGCAGAGGAGAAAGCAATTAATTATTTCTGCAGTGGGAGGAAGGGATCAGTCCGTTAAGATCTCTTATCTGCAGCCTGGGTGATGAAACACTATATGCTCACAGGAAATAGAGATTCGAGTCAACCAAAGCAAAATTAGGGTGCCGAGCATTGTGGTAAGTGTAAGGGTGGAGTTGGGGCACGGGGGTGGTTATAGCGAGAACAGAAAAAGAAATCACTGTCTAAAAAAAGCTAACAGCCCTTCTACCCTCTCTCCTTTGCTCATGCGGGTCCTCTTGCCTCCATGTCCCTACACCCCACCCTTTACCATCTGAAACCCCATTAATTCTTCAAAGCTCCAATCCTACAGCCTGTAAGGATTCCTCACCCCTAGTAGAATTATTAGCTTTCCCCATATCATTTATTTTTGTTGTTGTTTTAAATCCTCAACTGGGGATATGTTTTTAGTGATTTTAGAGAGAAAGGAAAAGAGGGAGAGAGGGAGGGAGGGAGAGAGAGAGAGAGAGAGAGAGAGAGAAACATCGATGGGTTGGCTCTTGTATGTGCCCCAACTGGGGATTGAACCTGAAACCTAGGTATGTGCCCCATCTAGGAATCGAACCTGAAACCTTTTGATGTATGGGACGATGCTCCAACCAACTGAGCCACCCAGCCAGGGCACCATATCACTTGTTTGTGTACTTGCTCTCATAGCATGTTTTGGCCCAACTCTAACAGCATTCACCTGTGACTTATTGTGCTGCACGTTTGTGTTGAGAGCAGAAAGCCTGTTGTAGTCACATTTGTATTCTCGCGTAACTCACATGTGCTAAGCACAGCGTAGATACTAAATAGATGTTCTTTGCAAGAAAAGCCAGTGGCAAATATAAACCCAGTATAAAATATATAATGAGATACTACGCATGTTTTTGGTCACATTTATAATGGGAAGTATTTACCAATTTTATGAGCTATAGAAAGAGTTTTCTAACTGCCTGCTCAAAATCCTCCCGGATATCTCAAAGGGACCTCCCACTGAGCTCATTAATAGCTCCCACAGCCCACCAAATTGGTTCTTTTTAAGTCATCCCTGGTTCTATGAAGGGCACTGTGGTCCATGCAATTCTACTAGGCAGAAAGAAGACCTTGTGTAATTTTCTATACCCATCATGTTACACACCTTGGTTTTACTTCCCAAATGTGTCTCAATTTCCATCTTGAAAGCCACTTCCATGTTCAAGGGGCCATGGGCTTTCACCTGGAATCCCCACATCTCCCTTGCCCCGCCCCCTTCAACCTACTCCAAAGGCTCCTCACGCTCCCTTTCATCACTCCCCAACCCCCTGGAGTGAAGACTGGCACCTCTCCACAGACTCCAAGGCCTTGCCTGTTCTTGTCCAGCACCTAGCAAACGTTTTTCATTCACAGAGCATTCATAGTAAATATTTTAGGCTTTGCAGACCACATGAACTTTGTTGCAACTACTCAACTCTGCCACTGTAGTACGAAGGCATCCACAGATTATATGGGGAAAAAATGGCATGCACGTGTTTCATTAAAACTTTATTTACAAAAGACGAACACAGAAGGCTGGATTAGTCTGGCAGGCCGTGGTGTGTAAACCCCTGGGCTAGCCCAAAATGACCGCTCCGGCTTCATTTCTCTCCATTCTCCGCCCCTCGGCTCCCTGGTTTTAGGGCATCCTCACGCCCTCTCCTCCCATAGTGCTTTGCTCAGGCTGGCCCGCCTCTGTCTGCGATGCTTCTAACTTCTTAACCGTTTCCTTCTTTACCCACTTACTCTTATTCTTCCTCAAATCTCACCTCGCTGTCACTTCTTCAGGCAACTTTTCTTGACTCTTTAGCTAAGTCAAGTCCCCAACTAAACGCTCTACAAACATTCCATTCGTTTCCTTCGTGGGACTCATCACAATGTGTAAGCACATTCGTTTAATGTCAGACTCTCCCCCCTTGACCACAAGTTCCACGAAGGCAAGTCCCGGTTTGCTCAGCGTTGGCCCGATACCATCGTAATACAGTGGGGCCTTGACTTGCGAGTTTAATTCGTTCCATGATGGAACTCGTAACTCTAATTACTCGTATGTCAAATCAAAAAGTGAACGCCAACTAGCGGTGGGGTATCTGAAGCTGGCTCATAACCCGAATTTTAGATAGCAACTCAAAGCAAAAAATCGGCCAAGAGACGGCTCGTATCTCAAAAAACTCGTTAGTCGGGACACTCGTAAGTCAAGGCCCCACTGTACAGTGCCTTGCACAGAGTAGGCATTGGTGATGAACAAGTAAACTGCTGAACAACTGCCAAAGATGGAATGCATGGATATGAATAATAATTGAAGGACTGCCCGAGGTTGCCATGTTACGGTGGAAATTGTCAATCGCTACAAACTTTCTGAAGAGCAACATGTCACTATATCTCAAAACCCTTAGAAATGTATATATCATTTGACTTAGCAATTGTGCTTCTTGGAATTTACTTAAGGAAATAACCATGGATGTATATAAAGATTTATGTGCAGAGATTTTGATCACGCCATAATAACCATCTGATTTTAAATACATTGTAAACCATCTAAATGTCCAAAAAATAATAGGAGGTAACTTTAATGAATTCATCATTTGAAACCATTTACTATGCGGCTGTTAGTAATAATCTTTTAAAATCAAATTTAATGACTTGAAAAAATGATCACCGTATATGGTTCAGTCAGGGCTGGCTACTTAATTTGCACAGCCCAGTAGAAAATGAAAATGTGGGGTTAATAAGCAGGAAAAAATTACATTCCTTTCTCTCATGCTCTCGCATTTGACATGGCACGTTTTTGCTATTTAATACTGTTCTCAGTAAGGAAAAATTAAACATTTAAATTATTAGCATGAATTTCACAATTCATCTTTCTGTTGTACAATAAAAGTTTAAAATATATATAACAAAACCATTTAACTCCCTTGCAGAATTACCAAAATTACACAATTCATAGTTTGAAGTTTGAACACATGTATTTCTTTCTTGCCAAAGCTGTGGAAATGCTGCACAGAGTGAATTTGACTGTTTTTATTTCACTTCTTGGTACACACACACTCTACCAAACACTCTCTACTTTTAGCTTACTGCTGAGTAAGGAAGAACTGAAAAGAAGAACAATGGGCTGCCCTATTTTTCCCTTTCCTTCAATGTCATCATTTTGGGCATAATAATTGACTAATAGAGGAAAGTAACAAGACTAAGAAAAGATATAGTAGGGATTTTTGGTCATTCGTGTTTCTTAAACACCATTGCCTTCTTTCTGCATTAGAAGCAAGTTCTGGTTCAAATGGGAAGGATGGCCTCTCACTACCATCAGCATCCCTACCTGCTCCATCAAAGACATAAGCGCTTACCTGGTACCTGCCTTTCATCTCCCGAAAGGCCCATGCATTGTGGACCCACTGCGACTCCATGCTCATGGAGCCCAGTGAACACTATATGCCAACGGGGCAGCAAGAACTGGAGTCACCGAATTACATGGGTCTCCTCTGCTCACATGCATGTCCCAGAGGACTTCACTTACACAGCACAACTCAAAGATGTACTTAGTAAGAATTTCGCAATGGCCACAGTAGAGCATTAAACCAAGTACAGGCCACGCTCACATGAAGCCAGCCTGCAGTCAGTGGAAATAACTACACACTGATTTTAATTTGGCTTTGAAAACACACACATGTGCGCGCACGCACACACACACACACGCGCGTGTGCATGCTCACATGCACACACATAACACACTGAAATATCAATGTTAGCTGTCTCGTGGTTTTCTAAAGGACTTCGATTTTTTTGTTTTGTGTCCTGCTGTGTTTTCTACAGTAAACAGGTCGCCTATATGTAATAGTGAAAAATAGTGTGTTTATAAGAAGGGTGCTTAGGAAGCCACCCCTTTACGCAGCCACAGGGAGCAGCATGGCAGGCGGGCGAACAGGTCCTCCTCAATGTGCATTCTCAAGGCGCAGCCAGTTTCATTTCACCCCTTGGAAGCACGCTTTTCCCCCCATTCCCACCAGGATGGGGAGAGAGCATGCCAGATGGCAGAATGGCTTTGTCGTCCCTTTAAGATAGCTTCATCTATCGTTGGTACCGCCGTTTAAGCCCTCAAAATTGTGTCACCTTCTAGTCTTTGCCAATAATGTCATCATTTGATGTGGAGACGCTGCATACTATTAAAATGGTAATATGATTTAAAAATATGCCTCAGCAGCCAGCTCCTTCTGACTGGAGTATTTATCTTGCTTTTCCAAACCCTTTTTTTCTGGAGCCACAGTAAGAGAGTAGCAAGGATTAAGTTCAAGTGTGTGAATATCTTCTTCATTCTTGTTTCATTCGTTTCTTTTTTTATGGATGAGATAGGTTTGGCAAATATTCCTAGCCTAGAGGAAGTCAGGCTAAGACAAGGGAACTCTTGTTCAAATGTCACTGCCTGAAATACTGCCTTATTCATCATTTTTACCCAACGCACCTCACACAGCCTGAAATATAGTAGGTGCTCAGTAAATCTGTGAATTGAATGAATGACTTGCTGCGTGGATGCATACACATCTGAAGTGAGGGTTTATTCAGGTAGCATTTCTAATTAAAAGTTCTCCTCCAGTCCCAGCTGGCGGAACTGACTTTATTTAGGGACAAAATAGAAAATTATATACATGATAGAGTTTAACCAATAGGGCCACTCAGCTCAAAAATTTTCTACCAATGTGCCTAGAATTCCACCAAAGAGATTCATTCTTTTGGGTTAAATCTTTTCTTTCTTCCTTTCTTTTTTTAAAGCAAACAAATTGAACTTTTGTTTTTACTACACTATAGTGTAGCATTAAGGTGTACAACGTACTGTTTGAAGCACATATATTACAAAATGATTGCTCCTATAAAGCGTTAGCTAACACCATCATGTCACATAATTATATTTCTGTTTTTGTGATGAGAGTTTAAGATTTACTGTCCTAACAACTTCCATGCACATAATAAAGTATAATTAACTATAGTCACCGTGCTGACACTGGAGCCCCAGAACTTTCTGTCTTATATCTGGAAGTTCGTACCTTTCAAACACATCTCCCCATTTTCTCCATCCCCCACCCCCACAACCAGCCATTCTACTTCTGTTTCTGAATTTACCTTGTTTAGATCCCACATGTCCGTGAGATCGTACAGTATTTTTCTTCCTCTGTCTGACTTACTTCACTCAGCATAATGCCCTCAAGTTTTACCCATGATGTAACAAAAAGCAGAATTTTCTTCTTTTTGTCTGAATAATATTCCATTATGTATAACAGCGATTTTCAACCTTTTTCCAGCTCATGGCACACATAAACTAATTACTATAATTTTGCAGCATGTCAAAAAAATACATTTTTTGCCAATCCGACAAAAAATAGGTATAATTTTGATTCATTCATACTGGACAGCTATTGTGTGTTGGCTGTTGTCATTTTTTTATTTGACAAGCTAAGGGAAAAGAGGTCAGTGCCCCTGACTAAATAGTCAGGTGTTGCATGTTTTCAAAATTCTTGTGGCACATTAGTGTTCTATGGCACACTGTTGAAAGTCACTGATATACACCATTACATATATACATATATATACATATGAATATATATATATACATACATACATACATACATACATACAATGATGTGTGTGTGTGTGTGTGTGTGTGTGTGTGTGTGTGTGTGTGTGTGAATGTATATCACATCTTTATCCATTTATCCCTTGCTGGACTCCTCGGTTGCTCCCATATCTTGGCTGTTGTAAATAATGCTGCAGTGAACATGAAGGTACAGATGCTTCTTCAAGACCCAGTTTTCAGTTCCCAGAAGTAGGATCGCTGATCACATGGTCATTCTATTTTCAATATTTCAAGGAACCTCTGTGCCATTTTCCACGGTGGCCGCACCAATTTAAATTCCCACCACAGTGCACAAGGGTTCCCTTTTCCTTACATCCTTGCCATTTGCAGTCATACATTTCTGAAGTCTCCTTTCAACATTCAAAAATCCACTAGGATAACATATTAACACGTTATTCTTCAGTCCAGTTTAGCTGACCAGTGAACTAGTGTCCCCTAGAAAAGTTGGGCTTTATGACTAGATGTGGATGGGGAGGAGGACCAGGCATCCACTATGATGCTACAGAGGGGGTCCAGGATAGCGAGAGAGTGGCATGAGTGCTCTGGGGCTAGAAAAGAGAATGGAGAGGTTAATAAGAGCCATGTGAGGGAAGAAAAATATTGAGAGAACGGGAAATTAAATAAATTTCATCTCTTTCCATTTCCCCCTGGGTGGGTCCTCCTTTCTATTTGTTTTTCTGGTGATGCCCCAGCACTCTCTGGCTATTCACCCAGATCCTGGTCGTCTACGTGAATGTATTCTTATTTACTCTATGTTAAGTGTCTGGCAGAGCGAGGGGAGGCGGGTGAAATGGGCTGGTTAAAGGAATTAAAGCGTCACAGGGATTTAACCCACACCATGGAAATGGAGTCTTGGTAACTGATCCAGGTATTGAAAAGGGGATTAAGTTCCAGGTCTGACTCCAGTGGTTTCTTAAATGAAATAAGAGGAAGAGAGGGACAGAATGGAACAGAACCAAATGAAATGGCTTGGCATTGAAAGGGATGCTGTTGCATTTTTATGCGGAGAATATATAATTTCAGCCGAGAAAGAATTGAGTATATCTGAGAATAAATCTTAGAGAAGCATCACACGTGGAAAGGAAAGAGATGACTACGCTGTCCGTAAGATTTAGGTTCAGAAAAATGTAGGTTATTAATGGATGTTGGCTATCTAGAGATTAAATAATGTTTTTCTCATTCAATTTGTGTTTATTTAATTCAGATACAGGCCGGGCAGTATTCCTCTGGCTTCATGATAAATATAAGTTTGAATTCCAATAAACAAGTCACCCATCTCCTTGAGTCTGTGTTCAGCGTCCTTGAGTCAAACCTAGTTCAGCATCCAAAATCGTGAGAGATGGGGGGGGGGGGGAGAGTGGAATTGAACAGAGTAAAAACAAGAAGCAATTTTCTTCCTTGTTTAATCGTGGAAAGGTTGCTTTACTATCCTTCCTTTCCACATTGTGAGCCTTCAGGGAAGAGTAAGAAATTTCCATCCTGCTCACCCAAGTCATTATCAGAGTAGATTAGTGCTAGGTGCCTTGCATGCAAATGGACCGACTTGACAAAAAAATAAATTGGAATTTAGATAGCAACAAATAAACTGGATTGAAGGCTAATTTCGGTGGCTTGCCCTTGCACCAGTGGAGCTGAAACTAGGACAGAATTCTTGAATGGCTTAGCTCCACTCTCTCTCCTCCAATACTCTCTGTCTTCATCCCCCCTCCCCTCCACCACAAACACACCCACCCCAGCACACACGCTCCTTCTACTTCAAGCTAATAATTATCATCACCCCACATGTCACATCATCAAGTGTCTCTGCCTGTGTTTTCAAGGCACAGTCGGGGACCATAGGTTACTTGCTGGAACAAGCCATCTCTTAGTCACATACTGCTCACCTGTGTGCCTTTCAGAAAACACCCCAGGCATTTATGTTCTGGATACATTATTTCAGCCACTTTCCCCAACTCCTCTCTACACCTTCCCACCTCTCACCAACTCCTTGTCTATATCTCTGAAGGCAGCTTGTAGCAAAATTTTAAGAGTCAGTAAAGTTTGTCTTGGAGTCATCCTGCCTGTAACTCCCACCACTTCCCCATTCCTGGTGTCGCCGTAAGTCGTTCAGTGCCCTCAAGCTTCCCCCTCTCTCCCACCAAAAACTGCTTCTAGAAG